>NW_026652276.1:30996781-31215753 GCF_009828535.3 Hylobates moloch | reverse complement strand
AGTCGGGATTGCAACATTCTCTTCTGTTCCATAGATTTGTTTCCTTATATAATATATATTATATATTATATATTATTATATATTACATATAATATATATTACATATAATATATATTATATATATCACACTATGTATACACATATATATATAAATAACATATATGTAATATATCCCACTATATATTCCATAGTAAATAACACACACACATACACACACACACACATATAATGTGTCTTCAATTTAAACCACCTTTAGCTCTCTCTAATAAGTGCCAGCGGCTACTCCAATGCCACCAGACACAAGGAAAATGTAATGGAAGAGTAGATAGAATAGGTAAACACAGCAGTTTTTATTAATTTAACAAAATACTTGGCTATGTACAGATATTACTTTGACTCTTTTTAGGGCCTTGGAACAGGCCCATGAAGGTGAGGGGCCTTAAAGCTTAGAATTCTTTAACTTCAGGTTGAATCTACCTCCCTCGAAGGACACAGAAACATATCTGCAAATTGAATCCCAGGGACAGCACAGGTATCACAGAACTCCCCAAACTATGCAGAGTAACTCTAATCACAACCCAAGGCTACCTATAAATACTGACACTCTCCTTGCACAGTGCCAGGCTGACCTAGTAAGCTGCAAATAGACTATTTCTGATGGGTGTGCCAACTGGATGTCAAGGATGATTAGTGAGAAAGGAAAGAAGCCCACCTTCCCCCACTGACTTCAGGGACATGCAGAGCAGAGTGTGGTAGAGGTCTCAAAAGCAGCTGCCACATGGTCTGGAGGGTGCGCATCCCTGCAGAATTACAATTATCCCTTTCACTTTGAAAGATTGTCCACCTGTGCCATTACAGGCTTCTCTACCTTCTGCACAATTTTCCAATCTTTACCACACGTAGATTTGTTCCACTGGAGGGCTTGTTTTTAAGAGATTAAGGCTTGTTCTTCAGTCTTTCATTTTACTCACATAGTTTGTGATTACAGCCATCATGCAGCAATCTAGAGTAGCAAACATAAGATGTATCCTTGTCTCTCATTCTTTTGTTTGTTTTTAACGTTCTATGCATATACCTCCAGAATGCATTTGGACCTAAAGTGCTAGATGGAAAGCAAATGTGTAAGGAGAAGGGATACAAAAATGCTCAAACTTTTATTAGTTATGTGTACTTTGGGCCAGGCATCCTCTCTGAACCTCAGTGTCTCCTTCCGAATACTGAGCAAATAAGAGCTTCCTTTCTCTACTATACAGTTATGAAGATTAAATAAGGTGGCATGTACAGAAGTGCTTTACAAATTGTAACAGTTGATGTGTGTAATAATGATTATTTCACCCTCTTCATCTGACACCTTCCTGTTCTGTCACTTAGTAGTAGTGTCTTATAGTGTGGAACCAGTGAACACCCCCAAAAAACAGTATCAAGTAGAAGTCTAGTAAATAACGAAATGTCTCCACTGTATCCATTGTAGTGCTTTTTCTCTTAATTGGCTTTTGAGTAAAGGAAACAGAATTTGGAAAACAAAGTATCAAGGCAGATAACAAGAAAGGAATTTAGGCAGAGAATTTTACAGTGGCATAAAGCATGGAAGGCTGTGGTGTGTTTAAGTGTGATAGATGGAACATTAACAAATGCAACAAATATTTAGTTTTATTGTATGTCACTGTTCTGAGTGCTTAGAATGAATTATTGAACAAAATGACTAAAGATCCCTGTCCTTGTGGAGCGTATATTCAAATGATTCAGAATAATCAGAAAAGGTAATGCCATGGCTGGCTTGCACAGAATTTTGGAAATTTCAACAAAAATATTTGGCAGGAAAATGAAATGAGGAAAAAGTACGCATTTGGCTTAGCTGATGATTCAATTGCAATTCTAGAATGACACTGTAAGATAAGCTTGGGGTTGGGATGTAGTCTTGTTGGAAAGATATGCCAAGGGAGCTACCTTGAAGAAAGATTTGCCTAGAAAGATAACAGACTGTTTTCACTTAGATTGCATATTTGTTTAAAATGATTTTGAGGAAGAGTTAGTGGAGGTATGGATTCTAAACCCCCGCTCAACTATTCTAATCTACGTCTTGTTTTTACTACTGAGTTAATTGTTTCAGGCCAAAGTGAGTTTGTTGAGTTACTAATTTGCTGATATAATTCACTCATTTATTCATTCAAAAGCTAATAAGCATCTACAATATAACAATTATTAAGCTAGGAGGTAATGGTATAATATAAAATGAAAAACAAAGAACTAAATTTCTGCTCATGGAGAACTTACAGTTAACAATTACACTTTCGGCTTCCATATGATCCCTGTCATAATATGAAGGTCATTAGTAGAGGAAAGCGTTCATCTCACTGAGAAGTGAGTAAAGTAGAAATCGTTGTAGATGCTATTAGCAAGAACTATTTCTTGATGTAAATGATTCACTTCTACCTGAAGTGTTTAGATTGCACCTTCTATACTGCTTGGGGAATTGAGTCAGACTTGGAGCATATATTCAGATATTAAAACATATAGACCATTTCACCTATCACAAGATAAATGCTTTTTAAAATTTCAGTATGTCAGCATAAGCCACTCGTCTATGACTAAGATCTCTACAGATAGAAGGTGATAGAGGAAATGAAAAGAATCAATAATCAAGAATAATGGCTTACTGAAAGTCTCATAAAACTTATGCTGTGATAGTAGACTGGCAAATTTACTGTTTAGATTTCGCTATTATATAAAGGGAGAAGAATGAGAAAATATCACAGTGCTAATTAGAGAGCCACATTAATGTGTATCTTACAGCAGAATGCTGATACTGTATGAAGGTAGATAGGTTTTAGTGCACCTAAAATAAGCTTCAGTAACTCCAGATCTCTTCTTTGGGCTGAAAATTTGATAGCTGAGACACTTTTCCTTTTTCTTGCCCATTTTGATGCCTATCAAGTTTACTGTTTGTTCTTTGGGATTGCATCTAATCTCTGAATGAGAGGACCTCATTTGAATACCAACATTTTTTTGCAGTCATTTTACATCTTCAACTTTTAGAATTAGTTAATGGTAAAAATATGTAACAATGAATAGATATTATGCTTTTAGGAAATATTTTATTGACTTGATGTATTTATTAATTTCAGTACACATTTGGAAAGTACATTTATGTACAAGAGATGGTTATTCGTTCTTCTAACAATGCTTCCTTTACATTTGGATTTGAAGAACATTGATTACTCCAGAGAGGCTCCAAGGGATTCATAGCTCCCAAGGTAGGTTACAACTCTGTGGTTTCCAATAGAAGATTCTAGAACAACAGTTATATAGTCCACGAATGACTATAAGAATAGGATCATTGATATTTTGTGTTGCTGTTTATACAATGATATTCCTTTCATCCATTCAGTGGTCCATGAAGACCTGTTGGTCAGGTATCATCATTCACTTCCTGCCCTGGCCCCTGGAGTATCTTAGACCTCAGAGCTCCAGAAGGTTCTGTGATTTCAGAACTGGAACTAAAAGGATAGCTACAGATTGACTCTATTATGATTTGCACAGGTCATGATTTGACAAAGAAAATCTTGAGATTTTCTTGAACACAGTGTACAAACCAGCTCTCTGACTTCTGCTAATTTGGCTGAATATGTAAATGTGAGAATCTTAAGTGATGTCAGGCATGCAAGTAGATAAGGTTGTATATGCTTAAAACAGCAGGCAGAAAAATAGACCAAGAAACTGCTATTGTGCATGACTTATAAAAGACAATGGTCATACCCAAGACCTCTATTTTATGATATATCATGAAAATCAATAAATCAGGAAGCCCCTGAGAAAATTCATAAGTAGCTAAGGAATAAATGTGTCCCAGAGAGAGGCAGTGGAGTAGTCTGCAAATGTAAATGTGTTTTCTAACCCCTGAATTCTAACCTACTGACTCCATGTAGAGACAACTTCCTCTGAACTAGACTGTTGGTGTCCTCTGCCCTTAGCCAACTGGCAGTTAATTAGAGGGATTTTGTTTAGTTACTCTTCTGTTCAGAATCCTTTCTGTGTTACTGGTCCTGAAATTGCTCAGTTGAGCTAAAAGGCAAAGTGACAATAATTGGAAACAAAATGTCTTTGTTCCCATTCCCTCTGAGCAACAGACTGCTCTTTGCAAGCACCATATTGGTGAAGGCAGCCTCTGTATTGAGCCTGCTGACAGAGACATTCCGGCGTATTTACAACAGCTGAGGATAGAGTGCCCTGAAGAGTGAACTTAATTCTTAGTCTGCCAGGTAGTCTTCTGTGAATGACAGTGATTTGTCCCTTGTGATTATTTCCTTTCCTTACTGACTATTCATAAAGCAGTATTTGACAGCCTAGTTTTATATAGCTAATAACACTAAGAAGCAATGTGATTTTAGAATGTCCATTAAACTTTTCCGTGTTCAAATATTTTTAATAAGCAGTTCTTTACTGCCCCTCATTTTTGTGGCTTACCAAGATTTAATTACAGTCTTTATACTTTTTATTACATAATCTTTCAGATTATATAAACTATCCGTTTAAGAGCATGTAAAGTACCCTTGATTCTGTTTGGCCACTAAACAGCACATAAACTTGAATGTATCATAGGAAAACTCATAGGTAATCCAGTGATTACATTAAACAGATAATTCGTTCCATATTTATTCAACAAGTGTATTAGTGCCTACTATGTGCCAGATACTGTTTCAGGAATTTGGGATATAAATATGAATACAGGAAATAAACCTTGAGACCCAAACAAGCTCTTACATAGTTAAATAAGATGAGAAACATTTTTTACCTGGCCCCCAGGACATAGGTACCGATGTAATTTTCGTTTTACAGATGAGGGAATTGAGGCCACCAGGGGTTAAATGACTCCCCAAAAAGCATATTCTTTTTTTTTTTTTTTTTTTTTTTTTGAGACGGAGTCTTGCTCTGTCGTTGCCCAGGCTGGAGTGGCCCGATCTCGGCTCATTGCAAGCTCCACCTCCCGGTTTCACGCCATTCTCCTGCCTCAGCCTCCCGAGTAGCTGGGACTACAGGCGCCCACCACCATGCCTGGCTAATTTTTTGTGTTTTTAGTAGAGATGGGGTTACACCGTGTTAGCCAGGATGGTCTCGATCTCCTGACCTCGTGATTTGCCCACCTCGGCCTCCCAAAGTGCTGGGATTACAGGCATAATCCACCGTGCCCGGCCCCTCAAAAAGCATATTCTTAATAATACATGATAGAGCTGGGATTTGGGCTTAGAAGTTTGATGCTAGTGCCTTTAGGCTCTTTATCACAGTAATATATTTCCTCTCATAGTATTGTGTAGGGACATCTTGCATTTATATTATTATGTTTTTATTACATTTTTGCACATAATTCAATCATATTCTTCCAATCCATTGTGCCCTTCTGTAGTATTTATCTTCACTGTCCATAGATGATATTTATATTCAAAGATAGCAAGAACATAAATGAGGGAGATCATTTGCTGATCTTTTTATCCCAAGCTAATAAAATGTTTCCTTAGACCGAAGCTATGCCCAAGGGCCACAGGTCATCTTTTCATCATTTTGAGCTTTCAGCTATATTTTGCCTTTATGTGCTGTTTGACTCCCATAGGCACCCTTTAAGAAATTTGTTTCCATTACAGAACATGGTCCCTGCAAACTTTGGCACTCAAAGGCCAAGCTTGATAAATAACTTTAATTTGTCATCCTGATTTGCTCCAGAATGTCACTTTGTTTTCGTACATTTGTCTCTAGAATCAAAACCTCCTTTCAATCAATTTAATCAGTGTCATGAATATTATGAGGGGGAAGTCTACCTTCAACACCGAACCCCCTTTCCAGGACTGGATTTATCCAGAGTTGGGTAGCTTCATTACAGGGAGGCTATGCAACAGGGTGATGGCAAAGAATTCAGTGGTTAACTTCAGGGTGATGGAGCACTAATGCAGTTTTTGAAGGACAGTTATTTACGAGAATATCCAGAGAAACAGAATTGCCTTTTCTTCCTTAGTCTTCTCACCTCAGAAAAAAAAAATTTCTACTCCCAGAGGGGTGGTTTATTCCATAGCAGGGTATACCTTTTAGAAGCAGCATCCCCATGTTAGCGTGGCTGCCTGTCATATATTTTGAATATCCACTGTTCCAGATCAAGTCACCTTATCATTCAGCTACAGAGCTAAAGGGTGTTTTCATTCCATGATCTATACAGCACAAATCAGGAAACTATTTTTGTTCTTTCATGGATTTCAGTTATAGATCTTAGATAACTCTGGCCTGACTCTCATCCCCTTGGGCAGCAAACCTACGTCTCTCACCTGTGAGGTGCTGCTGGATTTGTTCTGGTTAGAGCATACTCTGATACCAGGTTTTGTTAGCATCCCCCTTTGTACTTTGTATCACAGAATCTCCACACATTTTTTAAAAAAGAATGTCACAGTTACAATTTTCCTCTATGTCACTCTAGTACCAGATAAGAAAGTAATAATAATAATGCTACCAATGATAAAAGTATCAAAATTTCCTATGTGGCAGGCAATGTGTTAAGTATTTTGCATATATTATATCATGCATTAGGGAGAGATAATTCTAATGCCCATTTGTCAGATGAAGCCATTGGGGCATTAAGAGAATTAATAACTTGCCCGAGGTCATAGATTCCAAAACCTACTCTCACTCTCTCATCCTCTGTATGCTGCAGTGTTTGAAGAATTTCCTGACTTCCATTCGATTTTTCTAAACATATTCTGTTGCCACTCAATTTCTCCAGTCAGAATGGTTTTTAAATTCCACTCACAGACCTATTTTCTTCTTTTATAGAGTATTTATAGCTGCTGATTTTGATAGCTGATAATAGTACCATACAAATAATGATGTAAGACCTGAGGCAAATCACTTAACCCCTCTGAACTTCAGTTTCCTCATTTGTAGGATGATGAAATGATAATACTTACCTCACAGGGTTGTTTGAAGATCAAATGCTATAATGCAAGCAAAGTGCTCTCAATGAATAAATGTTAGCTCAGTTCCCTTCCTTTCCTTACAAGTGCCAGGATTAGAAAATGTGGCCAGACTTCTAGCAAATTTGAATACTATAAGGATTCCTTATTGATTAAATAATTAATTTCTCATCCAGTTCCCAAAAGGATTTGAAGGGGCTTGATGAACATAAATTAATGTAATCCCTGTAAGCATACATTATGTTTCTCCAATTTCATGCTACCTGTTACACTATTCTGCCCACTTACTTAATTAATTCATTTGGTAGTCATTCATTTATTCCTTCAAGAAATATTGATTGTATATGTACTATTTGCCATTGTTTTGTGTGCTAGACCACTTGGCTTAGAAATCCTCTTCCATTGCCCAGTTCTTTTTTCCTCCTGCTCTTCTGGTAGCTGTCACCTGTTCCTTTTCGACATTTATTCATTCGTCAACCAATTGTAGCCTGCCTGACTTCTGATTGTTATGGTCCCTGAATAACTTCTTAAATGCTAAACCCAATATATTTTATTTCTCTTCATCCTTCTTGACCTGTTTGCTGCATTTCACGGTACTGATAATTTATTTCTAATTAAAACTTTCTGGTGGCTTCTTTGATAGGATATTCTCCTTGTTCTCTTTTCTCACACGGTCTTCTCTGACTCTGTCATATACTTCTCTTCATTGTCCATCCCTTAAGTGTTGTTGGCCCATAGGTTTCAAGTCTAAATAGATTCTTCTTTCCTATTTCTTTGCTAGGATTTTAGTTACCATCTATGTGTTAGTTACCCTAAATAAAAATCTGCAGACTAGAATTGTCTTTCAAGACTCAGATTCATATATATTCTTGCCAACTAAACATTTCACACACCCCAACCTGGTAATAACTAAAACAATTTATTTCCCCCCACAAACACCCACCGTTTCCTCTTACATTCTCTGTACCCTTTAACCAGTCATGGTGCTTGGAACTAACTTAGGATATACTACTGAATTCACCTTATCCATGAATTTCCCATGTGTAATCAATCACCAAGTCTTTTCAAATCACCTCCCAAATATGTCTCCAATCCATTTTGATCACCTCTGTCTTAGTTGGGAAACCTAGCCTTCTTTTTTTCCAGACAAATGCAATAGTCTCCGAACTCTCTCCTTGCCCTCAAACTCACAAGCTCAAACCCATCCTCTCTTAGAATGATGCTTGGCATCTAAATAATAATCTGGACATGTTCATCTTTTGCTTAAAGCGTGCAAATATCTACCATTGTCTATTTAAGTAGTGTTCAAAATGACTTTCTGAAAGTCTTAAGGATTATTGGAAGTAACTCAGGGTCCCTGTGGTGGTGATGGGGCTAGGAGGGGAAATTTAAGCGGTTTCTGTGTTCTCACTGCACTCTTACTCTGTTCTTCCTTGCTTAACCAGACTAGTTCTATTTTTATCATTTCGGATTTTTTAGTTCCACAAAGCATTTTCTTTTAGGTAAATGGATGAAAGAGGGTAGAGGGCAGGGAGATAATTGAGTGCTTTAACAAAGTCTGAAAGCCACCAGCCTGTGTGACAACAGTCTGCATTACCTGCCCACTGACCAACTTGCCAGCCCCATCCCTTAAAACCGTCTTGCCTTTTAATTTATGCTTCATCACACTCATCTAAACACTTACTTGATTAAAAAAAAAGACAGGGTTTTACTATGCTATTGATCATGGAAAAATATTCCATTTGAATTAGGCCAATTCTAAATTTGTTTCTTCTTGGATTCATGAATTTGCTTTATGTTGCACAGTTGTTTCCTAGAATCGAGATACTGAATTCTAATCCTTTCAGTTTTTCATGCTTATTTCCAGGTGGTTGGCTTTTTTCCCTTGCTATTCAAAGCGATCCCATTCTTTTCATCAGTATGGCAGGTGGCCTTATAAAAATAAGCATCTGTGAGGCTTTCTAAGAGACCCTTCAGGGATAAGTTGAGAGCCACATTTTGACTTGTTTATGTTTGGGGTATTTTTTTTTTTAAATCGTCTTTCCAGATTACTTTAAAAATGAACCATACAATTCTATGTACTAACTAGGCAAGTATTTTCTGGTCAGGAAACTCAGCTGAATGAGAACTGGAATCTAAAATAAAAGTTGTTTCTATTTGCCTAAGTGCCATTCTCAATATAACATGCTTTTTCAAAAAGCATTCATTAATATGCATTTTAAGATTTTAATTTGGAAACAGTCTATCATTGATCACCACTCTGTTTACATTTTAGCAGTCTGCTGAGAGTACACTGTTAGATTCTTTTATATGTTGCTTTTCCTTCTTCCTTCCTTCTTTATTAGCCTCAACACCTTCCTCTGGGATCTTTATTAAAACGATCAAGAGTAGAGGTTTTAGATTTCATAAATATTGCAACAGTTTCATGCTCTTTGGAGAATGACTCCTTTAGATCAAAATGGCTTCCTGTGGGGGCAGAGAGTTTTTCAAAGCCTGCAAACCACAAAGAGTAACACAAAAAGCTACCCTCAATAAACACACAAACATAATATTACGTGGGGCCAATAAATAAGTGTCATTATGTAAGAGGTACTCAGATCTTTTAAAAATTTTATGCAAAATTATCAAGCTGAACATGCTAGAGTCTCTGGCCTGCACAACTTCTGATGACTGGGATAATTTTGTTCAAAAGCTAAAGGGAATTTTGTTAGCCTTTTAAGAAATTGATCACTACCTTCATAAAAGTCTCTGGTGAGGAAATATTCCATTGTGCTGAAGTCTGTATGTTTTGAAAAAGCTGATTAGAGTTTTTTTTTTTTTTTTTTTGGTTCATTCAGCCTCAAATATTGTGTGCATATTCTGGGATGTGTTTGGGTGCCCGTAGCGAGTATGGGAAAAGGAGTTGGGAACAAGAAGTTATATAATAAATGATAGAAATCACTATATTGGCACATTATAACTTAGGTCCTATTCCAAATCATATACCCATCACAAATAGGTGATATTTGTGATAGGACCATACTAATTTTTAGTATGTTACAGAGTTAAAAAATTTAAAGCAACGGAGACGGAAAGCCTGGTCAAACCACTTAGAGGTTTGGATAACTCTTTAACAAGTAAATGAAACAAAATATTTAATATTTTAGTGTTTTATATGATGGTTAGATCCAAGACTTAGAATGTTGGGTTGCTGAGATGGAGTACAGAGAGGAATTTGTGTGGTTCAACTTCTCACCTTGTGCTGTAGAACCCTGAATTTACACAGTAAGATTTAAATAAATGGAGAAAAGAATAGAAGGGCCCCAGTGCAGTTTGTTCTTGCTCCGATGTAGGGGGAATTAAAAATGGCAAAGAAAGATCCAGATTATTACTTCCTCATTATGACACCCACTTCAACCCTGAGTAAAATAAGCAAAATCTTGGTATTGTCATACTTATAAGGGTGTCTTGTATCATTCTTATAACTGGCCTTCAAGAAGACAAGATCCCCTGATCCCCCGGTATCTCAATGCTTGTTGCAATTTAGAATAATTAGAAGCACTTGCTCAGCTTTAAAAGCACATTGATCCCCAGACTCATTCATCAAATCAGGAATAAGGGGAGAGTCCTCGGTGTCATTTAGTAGTTTCCTATATTATTCTTTTTTTAACCTTTATTTTGTGTTCAGGGGTATAGGTGCAGGTTTGTTATATAGGTAAATTATGTGTCCTAGGGGTTTGGTGTACAGATTATTTCATGAACCAGGTAAAAAGTATAGTACCTGACAGTTTTTTTTTTTAAATCCTCACCCTCCTCCCACCCTCCACCCTCAAGTAGCCCCCCATGTCTGTTGTTTCCTTGTTTGTGTCCATGCGTACTCAATGTTTTAGCTTGCACTTGCAAATGAGAACATGCAGTATTTGGTTTTCTGTCCCCATGTTAGTTTGCTTAGGATAATGGCCTCCACCTTCATCCATGTTACTGCAATGGACATGATCTCATTTGTTTTTATGGCTGGTGTATTATTCCATGATATTTCATGTATATGTACCACGTTTTCTTCATCCAGTCTACTGTTGATGGGCATTTAGGTTGATTCCATGTCTCTGCTGTTGTGAATAGTGCTGTGATGAATGTATATGTGCGTGTATCTTTATGGTAGATTTATATTCCTTTGTGTATATATCCAGTAATGGGAGTGCTTGTGATTCTAATGCACAGCCACAGTTGAGAACTACTATGCTGACTTATATTTTACAAATGGTAAAGCTAGACATTTTCCTTAATCACTACTTTTATCACTGACTCATAATCTCTTCTAATTTTTTATTGGCCTTTGAATGAAATCTAAATTCTGTTCAGTTTTCAGCGTGTTCATTATCTCATAATTTTGTAACATTCTACAACTCACATTATCTGCTCAAGACATGCAGATCTCACTACCAAAAACTTACCATGCTCATCCCAGCTCACCTTTCCTTTGCCAAGGTAAATTTTCTTATCTGCATAAATAACTCTGCTGTCTACTTTGCCTCATGAAATCCCATTCAACGTTGATCACATTCCTCTGTCCCAGATAAATTCCCAGCTGTGGTTTTTACTGCACAGTCTAGCACCAATGTCATACTGTCTTGTGGAATGTAGTGTCCATGGAATTTTTTTTCAGCAAAAATTTATTGAGTGTTCACAATATTTCACTATGCCAGGATATTTCTGTTTTTCAAGAAAGGCTATACTTATGTTGCCATGAGAAAGAAACTGAAATTCTTAGTAGCTCAGCAAAGGAGAGGTTGTTTCTAACACACGAAGACTTTATTATGATTCCTTTACCAATGCAGTAGCTCAGTGATTTAGGGTTACCCATGTCATTGCTCTGATATCTAAAGACAAAGTATCCATTTTCACCAAAGGGAAAATGCTAGTGGTGTCAGCCTTCACTTCTTAAATGGTTTGGTCTTAATGTGACTCATAACAGTTATGATAAGCCATTGGGAAGAAATACTCTCATGGTCCTGCCTAGTTGCAAGCATTGCTGGGAAATATGGGGAGCATGTGATGTTTAGAATGATGACAAATGTCTCTGCTGCATGTTTTCAATTTGCGATCTCATCTATCCTTTGCTACAACGCTAAAACATTGAAAGGTATAAATTACATATCTAGTATCATTTTATAATTACCACTATTATTATATTTGTAGATACGGATAGGTGAAATGACTTCTCTAACATCACCCAACTATATAGTGCGTGGTGACTATATATATAGTTGACTTTAAATTCCACAATTCATAAGCCGTAGACTCCTTGAAAGCAGAGGCCAAGTATTACCTTCATTCATTGGCAAATGAGATAGCTATTTGTCAGTAAATGGTATCTGATTCAACTGGTAGACTCTACTTAAAATTCAAGTACCTATTGGCTTTTATTCTTTACTGTGCTTCAGACGTTCCTGGTTAGAAAGTGAGCATGAATGAATGATTACTTCATTGATTAATGAAAGAATAATTAATTCTGTTTAAGAGAATTTCACTGCTTGAGTCTTGTGCTCCACTAGTGAGTGACATTTACAGGTTTTAGGTACAGAAAAGGCAAAGGTAGTGTGTGAAGGGGAGAGAATGAAAAAAATAAAGTCATAAAAGTTCACATTAAAACTTTTTGTATAGAGATTATGTATAATGTTCTGGCAGTTTTTATATGGTTTTGAAATGTCACTTTCTATTTAATGAGATCATACATTGTTAATTTGAAACAAAATTAAATAAACAGAAGAATTTCCAACTAGGGCTAAAAAACACAAGCTATACTGTAGTCCAAAGGCTTGATCTACCAGACCTTCTGAGAATAGGTCTCATGGTTGGTCTTCAATTTTATTTTATTTTATTTTTGCTTGTAGCACTAAACATTCTGCCTAAAAAGTAGAGTGTAGAGTGCAGAGGAGAAGAGTCAAGAAGGAACTGATGTGATGATCTGAAGTCTTGCAAAAACCCATGATGTGTTATAGGCACAAGGGTCTGAGAGTCTGTAGATTTCTTCTCCACATCCCTGGCTTCGCTCTCATGGTGGCTGCCATGGAGCCGGAATACTGGCTGAATTGATGACCTGTAACAATGCCACCCTCTAGGGAAAGGGACAGAAACAATCACAAGTAAGGGAGGCACTTCCTTAGTAGAAAGACCATGGGTCTTAAAGCCAGACCATATTGGCTTGTAACCAGGCTCTTTTACATTTTAGCTGTGTATTTGCAGAATTTAACCTCTTTAAATCTTTGTCTTTCCTGTAAAATAGTACACCAATACCTATTTTACAATAATTACTAGAGGACCAGAAGTAATTCATGTAAAGCGTCTACCTTATTTCTTGATTTAGAAAAAAATTCAGTAAATGTCATGGCTTAAAGAAAGTTACAGAAGGCAAGCACTGGATGAGTAGGTTAACTCAATTTAGCATTGTTCTTATGTGACAAAGTTGCAATTTTTTTCTTTGAATCAAAAGTTACAAGTTTTAAAATAGTATCCTCATTTTACTTGCCAATTAGTTATCACAATATTTGAGATAAGATTAATGGTATCAGGAACTCAGCAAATATAATTATATGAAGGCTGACATAAAATTTTAAGGTATTTGTTTGGGGTTGCAACTCTTTATAAAATCTATATAGGCAATTCCTGCCATTATCTTTTGATCCCAGGACATCTACTGTTTGTGTTTGTATATGTGTATATCTCCATCTATTTATTGTGCCTACAATTCATTGCACTTGAACTACAGAATCCTCATGGTTTAACAGCAGATGACATTTTGGAATTATGTATAATCAGGTATTCGGTGACTCAATTTGGGCAAGCACTCAGTTGAATCTATCTTTTTTATTCACCAATTTACTCATTATTCAATGGATGTGCACTGAGTACCAAGCACTGTTTTAGACATTTTGTATACCTGTAATTCAATGAACAGAACAAAGTTTCCTAAGTATATGGGGACTACATTTTAGTGGGAAGAAATGAGACAGTATATGATAAACATAATAAAAATATTATATAATATATTGGAAGATGACAAGTGCTATAAGAAAAAAATACAGAGAAAGGAGAATTGAGAGTGTCCTGGCTAATGGTAATAGAGGGAGCAGATTTTAGTGTTAGATAGAGTTACCAGGGATCATCTCATGAGAACGTAAATTCAGCAAATTCCTGAAAGAAATAAGGAGTTTAGCCATGCAAATATATGGGAAAGAGAGTTCCAGGAAGAAGGAATAGTAAATAGGTCACTATGACTGGAGAGGACTAAGGAAGAGGAAGACTAATAGGAGGTTATGAAGGTAACATTGGCCAGCAGGTAGACAATGTAGGTCTCTGTGTGACCTTGTAAGCTATTTCCCCCCACTTATTTACCAAAATAGCAAGTAGAATCAAAATGCAATGTGATAGCAACAATGAAACGCTCAAGGAGAATAACACATCTGCAAAAGTTGATAATTAAAGTAAGTCACGTTATTTTTCATTTTTAACTACAACATGTTTAGTCTTATAGGAAAAACTTTAACATTAGAGGGTAAGTACTTTACTAGCCATCAAGTGTTTGAGTATTATACTTAGTCTGTATCCTGATATGTAACGCATCCCTTAAGAAAGAAACCTTTATTGAGCTTATAGTTATACTTTTCAATGTTAATAATCACTCTTTACCATAAAAAGAGTTTCCCAAAATATTTCTTCAGTTTTTTTTTAAAATTCTGCTGAGTTTTAAAACATATTTTCTCACAGTCAGTACTCAGTGGAAATGAGAAACAGCTGGCCAACATCTTGCATAATCTATCATGTAGGTAATAATTATTATTAATTTACCTGAAGAATGGTCTCTTTTCCCAGATAAAACATAATATTCGTATAATCTTCTGTCATAAGCACTCTTTCCTGTTATTTTAGTTCTTTGGGATTATAATTGCTATTTAAATTTAATATATTTTTACCTGATCAATACTTAATTTTTTCTAATTTACATCAAATCAGATTTAAAATTATTTGAATAAATTATTTGTATAACTCATGTTAAAACTACTAGTTACTTGGAAAAGAAAAATTTTGAATAAATCCTCAAAATTGCCAAAGCATTAACAGTGTATAGATTAATTCCTATACCTTATTTTGTTAAAATAGTCAAAGACACATGAAATGCACTAGTTATTTGTTGCTGTCTTATCAACTAACAAAATTTACAAATGTAACATAAATATGATAATTTGATTTCCAAAGTAAAGCATAAGTTCATTAGAATCTTTGGGACACAGAACATGATAGAAATTCATGAAAAAGAAATTACAGTTCTTAGAGTATTTTTTAGGATACAACTACTTGGGAAAGGTGGCTTAGAAGATGTAGATGTATCTTGTCACCTATTATCATGGAAAAGAATTGGCTAATGTATTCAGGTAATAAAATATAGCATTCAGCTTATTCCCTAATTCTCATGGCAGCTCTTAAAGGAGTAAGGAATCTACCAATTCAGAGAAACTCAATGGTGTAGATTCACTGCCTTTGTACTATGTGTGGTGAGGTTATGTTGACCCTCAAGGCTATACCTCATCACTATAGAAGGAATATATTGCGGTGACACAGTTACATGTATCCATAATTATTCCTTGCTGTGTCATTTGGTATATTTGGGCTTTCAGTGAAGCTAGCCGGGTCATAGCCACAACCTACCAAATAGTGCCAATAGAATGAGCAGTTTAGATATTGCCCACAAAAGCTTGGATTACTTGCCCATAATAACTAATTTTAATTAGAAAAATGTCATGGGTTATGCTGAAGATTCACTCAGTATTTCATTTCTCATTTCAAACTGTGGCAAGTTATATTAGCCAATCCAGATCATCAGAGACAGTATGCAAAAAGTATTGTATAGTATTGTTTTAAAATACACAGTCACAAAATAAATACCCTCTTATTAATTTCCATAATGGAAATTAAAATGCAAATCAAAAAATGTTCTTTAATTACCAAAGATATGTTAATTTACAGCATAAAATATCTTCTCTTTTGAAGAAATTTTAAAATCCAGATTTCGTTTATTCCTTATTTTCTTATACTCATTTTCAGCCATAGAAATCCTACATAGATGCCTGGTTGCTCTCTGGTTTCTGCCAGCAAATATGGTCTGAGTCATTTTCCCCAGAAATGGTAGAGATAACAAAGGATACCCAAAATTTTATTAATGCATACTTCCAATTTTCCAAAATGTGTCAAGAGCAAGCTATCAGAGCACAACCTCACAATTATAATATCTAGAAAATACATATACTTTCTTGATGATAACAGCATTCTGTAATTCAAGCACTGGTTTCCTTACCCAATGACAAAAAAAAAAAAAAAAAAGATTAAAGAACTCATGTCACATACTTGAAAACTACAATCTTATTTCCAACCAGAGGCCCATGTAGGAACCTGACCGTAATCTAGAGGATAATAGGTGAGCATTTTGGAGGTAGTGAGGATTGAATGGAGAAAACGGGAACAGAAAGAAGCTTGGTTTCAGCTTCAGCCTGTGTGTTAATTCATGCTACTTATCCAGAATTTATTGTGGGATGAAATTCAGCTAGGAAAACCTTTTATTAAGAAGGTAATAGTAACACTATTGGCACTGCTTAGTTTTAGAAGGTTCAACTTGCTTCTAATGTGTTTTCAAATCTACAGTAACTCTCTTTTCTTTCCCTTTTCTCTTTATTTCATTTCTTTGTCTTACATATGCCCTTTGGTATCCCACTTAGTATGAGAGATATAAAATTAATAATTCCTATGTAATATTTATTGAACTCTTAGTACCAGATACCGTGTCAATTGCCTTTTCATAATCATCTATAAAATAGGCATCACTGTCTCACTTTTACTACCAAAAAAAATAAGTAAACATAGAAGGGATGTTGTTTACTGTAATTTACATTTTGTGAAATTGTGAGGCTGGAATTTATCTTTTCAAAGAAACCGCTTTTGGTTTTATTGATTTTTCTCTATTGTATTTCTATTTGTCATTTAATTTGTTTCTGAACAAATTATTATTTATTTCCTTCTGCTTGCTTTAGGCTGAACTGCTCTTTTTCATCTAGTCTGTTAAGGTACGTATTTAGATGATTGATTTTTGTTCATATATATGTATGTATATAGCCATAGATTTCTCTCTAAGCTTTACTTTCACTTTGTCTTATAATTTTAACTGGTTGTATTTTTATTTTCATTGGGTTAAAAATATTTCAAAAATTTATCTTGAGATTTATTGGTAATTTGTATGATACTTAGAAGTGTGTTGCCTAATTTTCAAATATTTTGGAATTTACTTGTTATTTTTCTGCTATTGGTTTCTATTTCCATTGTGGTCTGAGAATATACTTGGTATGATTTCTATTATTTTAAATTTGTTCGTGTGTATTTTATGGCCTGTAATTTGGTCTATCAGGGTGAATTTTTTTCAAGCTTGAGAAGAATGTGTTTTTTGCTGTTGTTGGATGGAGTGTTATATAAATGTCAAGTAGGTCAAGTTAACTGATCATGCTCTTCATGTCAACTTTATCTTTTCTAATTTTCTGACTGTTTAATTTGTTAAGTAGGAAAAGAAGGGTGTTGAATCTCCAATTATAATAGTGAATTTGTCTGTTTCTACTTTAAGTTCTGTAAGTTTTTGCCTCCTGTATTTTGATGTTTAGTTTTTAGGTGCATGTATGTTAATTATTGTTATGTATTTTTGAATAATTGATTCCTTTATCATTATGTAATGACTCTTTATCTTGAATACTTTTTATTGTTCTGAGGTTGGTTTTGTCTGAAATTAATGTAGTTCTCCAACTTTCTTTTGCTTAGTGTTATCATGGTATAGTTTTGTCCATTCCTTTAATTTTTGTGTATCTGTATTTTTATATTTAAAGTAGGCTTCTTATAGACAGTATATAGTATAGTTTCTTGTGAATAGTATATAGACAGTATATAGTTTATTTACTCTGATCTCTGTGTTTCAATTGGTACATCTACCCCACTCCCATTACAAACTTATTAATATAGTTGGGTTAATATCTACCATGTCTGTCTTCTATTCATTACATTTATTTTTTCTTTCTTCTTTCCACACTTTGTCTTCTGTAGTTTTAGTTGACTATTTTGTATGCTTCCATTTTGTTCTCTCTCTCTGCATAGAAACTATAGTTCTTAAATAAAAAAAGCTAGTGGTTTCTCTAGAGTTTTGGTGTACTTTTTTATTTTAAATTTTAGTTTTTGTGTGTAAATAGTATAATAGTATACGTATATATTTATGGGGTATATAAGACATTTTGATACAGGCATGCAATGAATAATAATCACATTAAGGTAAATGTGGTATCCATCACCTCAAGCATTTATCCTTTACAAGTAATCCAATTATACGCTTTTAGTTATTGTAAAATGTACAATAAATTACTGTTTACTGTCAGTATACATTTTTAACTGATCTAAGTCTTCCTATAAATAACACTATATCACTTCTTATGTAAGATTCTTTATTATAAAGTATTTCCTATTTCTCCCTCCCTTTCCTTATGACACTTCTGTCATTTATTTTACTTATTCATAGGCTATAATCACCCAATACCTTACTGTTAGTATTTTAAACAAAGTCTTCTTGTAGATGAATTTAGAGTAAGAATATTTTTTAAATTTATTCCTTCTCTGACAGACTTTCTTTTTGTGTAGATCTGAAATTATGACCTACATAATTTTCCTTCTCACTGAAGAATTTTCTTTTCCTTGAAGAACTTCATTTAACATTTCTTGTAGAGTAAGTCTTATGGTAATGAGTTCTCTGTTTTTGTTTGTATGAAGAAGTACTTATTTTCGCTTATCTACTTAAGGATAATTTTACTGGTTATAGAATTCTAGATTGGTGTTTTCTTTAAAAACACTTTTTTTTTCTACTGCTTTTTTTGCAGTTTCTGATAAAAAATGAAAAATCAATTGTAATTTGTATCCTCATTTCTTTACCAGTAGGGCATTATTTTTTATCTCTGATTTTCTCTTTGTCTTTGGTTTTCTGCAGTTTTTTGCTCTTTTTTTTCTTTTTCTTTTTCTTTTTTTCTTTTTTTTTTTTTAGATGAAGTTTTGCTCTTGTCACCCAGGCTGGAGTGCAGTGGCATGATTTTGGCTCACCGCAACCTCCGCCTCCTGGGTTCAAGCAATCCTCCTGCCTCAGCCTCCTGAGTAGCTGGGATTGAAGGCATGCGCCACCATGCCTGGCTAAGTTTTGTATTTTTAGTAGAGATGGGGTTTCACCATATTGGCCAGGCTGGTCTTGAACTCCTGACCTCAGGTGATCCGCCTGCCTGGGCCTCCCAAAGTATTGGGATTACAGGTGTGAGCCACTGTGCCCAGCCTTCTCCAGTTTAAATTTAATATGTCTAGATTTAATTTCGTTGTTTTTGTTATTCTGCTAGATGTTTAAATTTTCTGAATTTGTAGTTTGGTGTCTGTCATTAAATTTAAAATTGTTTCAGCAGTCATTATTTAAATTTTCTGCCCTATTTTTATATTCTGTCTCATAGTCCAATATCACTTATGTTACACATTTAAAAAATTTTCCACAGCAGTTTTTGGATGTTATCATTTTATTATTTTCTGCATTCTTTTCTCTCTTTGCATGTTAGCTTTGGAAGCCTCTAGTGATATATCTTCAGGCTCACTAATTCTTTTCTCCAGTGTGCCCAGTCTACTAATGTCTCCATCAAAGACATTTTTCATTTTTGTTATGGTGTTTTTAAATTTTATGATTGTCTTTTAATTATTTCTCAGAATTTCAATCTCTCTGCTTATACTACCCATTTATTCTTGAATGTTGTCTAATTTTTCCATTAGAGTTCTTAGTTTATTAATTATAGTTATTTTTTATTTTCTGTCTAATAATTCCAGTGTCTATGTCATATCTGAATCTAGTTTTGATATCTGCTTTGTCTCTTCAAACTATGTTTTTTGCCTTTTTGAGTATCTTCTATTTTGTTGTTGAAAACCAGAATGTTGTATTGGGTAATAATAACTGAGGTAAATAGGGCTTTAGTGTAAAGTTTTATGTTAATCTGCTTTTTCAAATGTTTTCTGTAAGTGTTAGCTTTTAGTGTCTTTTTTTTCTTTTTTTGGCCTTGAGTTTCTCTAAGTTTCCCTCCTCAAACGGTTGTCCTGCAGCTCTTTCAGCTATAGTCTGCTTGAGACTTGGTATGGTGGTAAGGCATAGAGAAGAAAAAATGTTCTGTAATCTTATAATTTTGGTGGACTTGTTTCTGAACTGTGACCTTCAATTGTTTCTATTAGGCTAGATTGTTTCTCCCTTAGACTAGAGAGGAGGGCTGGAGGGGGCTAAAATGGGAGAAATGCCCTTCCCGTAGCTCTGGTAAAGTCTTTTTTTCTGGTAAGTAGGCCTGTATTATGAAGAATCTTTAGGGCTTATTTCACAATGATTACATTTCCTTCCCCTGCAAGAGCTACAAGAACATCTTTCTTCACTCTTCACCATGAAAACTTTATGAGGTCCCTGGAGGTTAAAACCCATGAATATGTGGGATCCCTCTGAAAACTTTTGGCCCCAGTACTTTCTCACTTTCAAGATTGTCTGCATTCAGCCTCTACTAATTCATCAAAGTGATCATTTTAAATATTCTGCAGTAAATGGCTCTAGCAGCTTCTCCTCCAGGTAAGCAGATCTTATCTGTCTCTCCAAATTTCAAGTTTGCCCTGAGACCTCAGCTCTCTGAATCCAAGGAAAATCATTTATTTTCAATTCATTCTTTTGTTGTTGTTGCTGTTTATTTCTTTTTGTAAGGATGAGAATGACATTTCCTAAGCTCTTTCATGTGAACGTTGAAACCCTAAGTCTGAGGCTGGGATTTAAACCTGAATCTGCCTGACTTGGAAGTTTAGATTTTTTTCTTTATGCAATGATTCATTGATTTTTAAAAATCTCATCATTAATAAGACTTGATTTTCTAGTTAAACATTTTTAAAATGGCATTTTCTTACATTTCTAGTTTTTCTCTCTGAGTTGAGTCACAGAATTATGTGAGTTTCATGTAACCGTCCATAGTTACATTAAATAAAATGGGAAATTAGGTGTAACTGGGCTGAAATGGACAGAATAGACATTATAGTAAAGGTTCTTTTTGCTTTGGTTTCAAGTTGTTGTAATAAAGAGCTTAGACACAGGCAAATAGTCAAGTACTTTAAAAAAAGCAGTAGATGGCGTAAACAGAAAAATTGAGAGCAGGTAGGACAAGACTGGCCATTTAAATGGATCATTAAAGGAAGACACATTTGACTATATTGCTCCACAGAGAGCTTCTTCGTGTAGGTTTATGAACTCTGGGAGAAAGGCTGCGTTAGGCCTAATTATATTTAGATTAACTCTGCAGTGTAAATGCCTAACCTTTTCTCAGTTCTTTTTTTTCTTCCTTTATCTCTGTTTTATTTATTTTATTTTTCTGAATTTTGGAGTGAGCCCGTAGGTCTTTATTCTTTGACCTTTCTATTATATGCATGCTTTAATCAGCTATTGCTTCTTTATCTTTCCATAAAAATTAAGAGATGACAATCTGTTCACCCTTTTGCTGAAAGAAAAAGATATACATAATACATTTTAAAATAAAAACACGTTGCAACATACCCACACCCATCATTGCTGCTTATTTATTGTCTTCAAATTTTAGGTGAATTATTTCCCTTTAAATAGCATCGAGAAAATCTGAGAATAATATAATTTGGGCTTTAGACGTTGTAGAGAAGTGAAATAATCTTTTCTCTATAACTATTATTCCTGGAGTATTACTTTTTTATTTTTAGTTTTTGCTTTCTCCCCCAATGAATACTTGTTTTGCCATTATTTTTTCTTTACCCCAGATGACAGGTGAGAGGATCTTTGCTTTACGATGTTATCTTTTAAAGTGGTACATGCATGTTTTCCTTACATATAATACTATAGTAGTCCTTATCCATTTCTGATGTCACAGCTACTTTTGAGAAACTGATGAAAGCCAAAAATTTCTTTAGAGAAAAAATTAATATACACATGAATTTTGCATGTACAGTAATTTCAAGAGGTTTACAGATTTTTTTTAAAGTTTCTGATCTTCAGGTTAAAAACACTTGACATATATTTGTATCTCACAGGTGACTACTGCCTTTTGCAAGACATATGGTATAAAAAGTTTTGCCCACTCTGTAGCAGAGAAGTAGTTTCTCCCTGATTCAACACCCTGAGACAATGTTCTTTACCTATGAACTTTCTGTGGACGACAGTAGGATTTGTTGAGAATGACTGGAACCACTGTGTGTAATAAGAACAGTACCGAGATTACTGTGCATATTTATCTGTATAACAAATTATCAAAGATATTTAAGTAGTTTCCTGTTTCTCTTTGCATCATAACCCTTAGTTGTTGTGACTAAGAGATTGGCCTTTCTACAGCTGGGGTTCTTTGTTCTCCTTCTATGTGATCTTATCTGTACTGGGAAGTTGGCTTTTTGCTTTAGTGAGTTATTACTAGGGCTTAGATTTTGCTTATAAATTTTCTCAAAAGGCAGGCTTTGACAACTGGGAATTGATTTTTGAAGGAGGCCTTCTTAATCTCTAATATATTTTACAATATAATGATTATGGCAGGGCGAGAGAGTGGAGTTCTATAACCTGTTAACTGGAGTTCACAGTGTTAGTATCTGTGCTTTTTAATAATAATTGAGGTACAGAACAAGGTATTCAGGCATCATCACTGACAGAAGCAATGGAGAGAAGTAGCCTCTATTTGCCTGTGTGAAAAGTGGTTAGGAAGAAATAGTTCCATTACAATAGGCAAACACCAATGTGTATATGCGTATGTATTCGTAGTTTGTGTCTATGCATGTAGTCAATGTACTAGTTAGTTCTCTCAGATTTATGCAAATTAGCCTGTGATTTAAAAAATGGTTTGATGAAGACATCTCGAATTTGTAAGGGGGATGACAATATGCATGTGACTGACATGAATTAATTGAACATAATGTCCTAGGCTATTGTTTGCCAGGCAGTTATTGAATGGTGTAAGAGAAATGTCATCATCCTGCTTTACTGTAAGATAGGTTTTCATCAACAAAAAGAAGAAAGAATATTAAAGCTCTCTTTACATCATTATGCCCATTGTGTAATTTCTGTGTCAAGAGATGATATAGTGATTACATAGTGCTAAGAATATAGAATTTGAAATTAAAAAAACAAAAAATAAAAAATTGCCAGTGGAGTCCTATGTCTACCACTAATTTGCTGTGAGATCTTTACTACCCTCAGAATCTAATCCTGTGAGGAGAGATAATAACAAGATGTACATACCAGATTGCTAAGAATTCACTGAAAGAATGCATGTGCAGTGCTTTGCAGAGTGCCTGGTATATAATACATTCTTAATAAACATAAGCTATTATTATCGACGCTGCATTGTCTTCTAAGTTGGTATTTCTTACTTAGTGTTTTTAAAATGGTTGGGGCTCATGGGTGTGAAGGACAGTTAACTCCCATGATCTGAATCTATCTCTGTAAAATGTTCAGAGCAAACATCCTCATTTTCTTGTCTGTATTTATGAACAGACTTAAAGCAAAAACATCTGTTCTTTTTGGAGTCTTATTTCGTACAGCTCTCACCCATGTCTCGGAGCCTCCATTCTTTTACTAACTGCCTTTTGTGCTTGCCTTGTTAATTAACAGTTTCCTGCTTAGCAAGGCATATCTTACCTTGTGCCTTAATTCCTTCTGCCATTCTCTCTGAAATGGATCCAATTTTCAGATATCCTTGTCAGTATAGGTTGCTGATGAACCATAAGATAAACAGATGACTCAATGGTTGTGTTATTGGTATACTTCCAGGCACAATTAGAGCTTGCATGTATTTTTCTCTGCTTCTTTAACTATTATCTAGTGTGTTGACACTTTCTGTAGTAATTTTCTAAATTATATTCCAGTTATTTGGCTATTTTTTCTAAGTAATATTGAATCAAAGATGGTACCCCGATGAAGTCTATTGTTGAAACACAAATAACCTCCTCCGTAGGGCATGCATAAGTAACCAATAAAGACCAGAACATTTCTGATTTCCATAGTGTCTGTTCTGAAGCTCAATACTTTTCTTAGTTGTTCTAGGAAGGCATGAGCTGCTTTATTCATAGGGCATCTTTCTTTTGCTCTGATATTTCCCCACATATCTTTTTTATAACATGGACACCTTAGTATGTGTTGTCAATTTCAACTAGAAAAATAATTGTTTCGACAATTTAGTAATTTCTCAAATCACAGTTACTAAGTCTCATATAGTTCACCTTTACTTTGTACCATGAGATTCAAAACTATTTTCATTCAAAGCTATTTTCTTTATGACATGACTTGACTATGTTTTTTTTTTTTTTTTTTTTTTTTTTTTTTTGAGATGGAGTTTTGCTCAGTCTCCCAGGTTGGAGTGCAGTGGCACGATCTCAGCTCACTGCAACCTCTGCCTCCCGAGTTTAAGCAATTCTCCTGCCTCAGCCTTCTGAGCAGCTGAGATTACAGGTGTGCCCTACAACTCACAGCTAATTTTTGTATTTTTGTAGAGGCGGGGTTTTACCATGTTTGCCAGCCTGGTCTTGAACTCCTGATCTCAAGTAATCCACCCACCTCAGCCTCCCAGTGTTGGGATTACAGGCGTGAGCTACCGTGCCCAGCCTGACTGTTTTCTATTATAATTTCTGTTTATTGCCTCTAAAACAAGTTTAAACGTTGTGTGAAATATACAATACTTAAAGAAACAGAAGTACAGGATTTGATACTTATTAATACTTGATACTTTTCTATAATTGATGTCATCCTGGGATTTTATTCAACACTCTGCTCGGTATCTGTATCTTTCATGGGTTCTGTTTTCTTGCATAGTAACTAATTAATCTAGTACTTTACGGAAAAATACTTCTTTTATTTCTGAGGTGAAGAAATTGAGGAACAGAGAAGTGCAGTGGTCTTACGTGGTCCCATGATCTTACGTGGTCCCATGGTCTTATGTGGTCTAAATACTTGGAGCAGAGAGAAACACTCAGGACTCCTGATTTGAAAGCCTTTGTTCTTTCCACTAGAGAAAACTAAACTTACAAAAGTGACGTTTATACTGGAACTAGTCTACAGAGTATCAGAAGAAATGATTAGTCAATTAATAGAAATGAACTTGCATTTCTATAAAAATTTGTCTCTCCTATCACTGTCACTGATCCTGCAAGAATGCCTCTTATTTGTCCAGGCACGTAACAGTGTGATTTCTAAATGATAGTAATGTTAAAAATAACATATTTTAGCAATGTCATTCCAGAAGTTAATCTATTGTGTAACAGTGATCGTTTTAGTTTGATGCTTTCTCTGCTGTGAAGAGAACGTGCAGGCTTTAATATATCATGATGTCTCTTTTATTCATTTCTTTCAACTTTTGGTTTAGTGCTTATAAATTACCCGTAACAGATTTGTAAGTGATACCTTAGTCATCAAATTTGGTAGCATGATCTAGGAGACTGGTGAAAGATTTTATGCAATGTTTTACATGCTGAAGAATTCTGGTTGTGGATGTCTTTATATGTCTATAAACCTTAAAACCTGACACCCTTGTAACACTGGTATTTCAGAAATAGGGCTAATTTACACTCTGTAAGCTATACATGTTACTAAGTTTCTATATTACATAGCTCCTAATTGTGGCTGACATAATTTATAACCCCTAGGATTTTTGAGGCCATGTGATGAAAAATTTAAAATAACGGGTATATTGGTCAGGAATCGCCAGAGAAACAGAACCAATACATACAACCAATAAAATGTATGTATGTGTGTGTGTGTACTTGTATATAGAGATATTAATTGATTGTGTGAATATATATTCATTGTGTGTGTATATATTTCTGAATATATATATATACACACACAGAGAAATAATGATACTAATTGATTAATTTTAATTGGTTTACATGATTATGGGGGCTGGTAAGTACAAAATCTGTAGTGCAAGTTGGCAGTTTGGTGACCTATTGATGTTGGTCTCCAGGCTAAAGGTAATCTGGAGACAGAATCCCTTTTTCCCCTGGGGGGACTTCAGTCTTTTTCTCTTAAGGCCTTCAACTGTTTGGATGAGGCCCACCCACATTATGTAGGATAATCTCCAAGTCTACTGACTTAAATTGAATCACCTTTTAAAAAATCTTCCCAGCTACATCTAAACTGGTGTTTGACCAAACATCAGAGTACTATTGCCTAGCCAAGTGAACAGATAAATTAACCACCACAACTGGGTGGTAATGTTTTATATTGGTTTATTTAAAAAAATTGGTGTTATTTAATTCCAACAATGTTGTCCTAATAAAATTCCAAAGGCTTTTGTGATGCATGTACAAGCTAATACAGTTTAGCCAAAAATTAGAGCTTTTGATTTTGAAAGTTAGTCTTTTTTTTAGTGTTAAATTCTAAATTTAAATTCTTTGGGGTGAGTGATTATTATAACATAAGGCTTTTTTTTTTTTTGGTTTAACTTTTGCTAGTACTATAGCTAATTATATCAAGGCTAAAACCTTGATTGGCAGCATTCCACAGCGATAAGAAAGACAACTATTCTTTGTTAAATAATACTTAGCATTTTATAATATTTCTGGGAACTTACACGTACATTTTCTTTTAAAATATCTTGTTTAAAGATTTATTTAAATGAAACTACCATTGTTTCTGTGTTGGTAACATTATTCATTACGTTGTTTAATCTTTTATATTTTATTGTCTTGTGGCTAATAGGTATTTAATAAGTATTCTCTACTTTTCTTATAGTAAAAATTGAGTTTCTGCTAACAATACGTCTTCACATGCACAAAAATATTCTTCTAAATAATTTTGTTTTTAAACTGTGCTTATTGTTCCTTTGTTTCAACACTTCTCAAACTTAATATGTTTTGGTGGAATCGATGTAGCAGATCCTGGAGAAAGAATGTGTCATTAGCCTGTGACTATTAATTCTGTCAGGATAAGTAAATATAGGCTCAATTGTGCTACACATAAAACAACTATAAAATCCCAGTGGCTTAATAAACCAAGGGCTCATTCGCTGCTTCTACATGTCTAACATGTGTCAATCAGGGAGCTCTGCACATCATAGTTCTTAGAGACTCCAGGCTGAGACTTGATTTTGTACATATGCACCATGATGACTATGCCAGGAGAAAGGATACTCACTGTGAATTGTATATGCTCTTAAAGCTTCCACCCAGAGGCGTCCCACAACACGTCTGCTCACATATTGCCAACTAATACAAGTTACATGGCCATGTGCCTAACTGCAAAGTGGGTGAGGAAGTGGTAATTTGAATATGAATGTGGAAGGAGGGGATGTGGAATACTTGTGAATAGTCCTGGTGACCATAATCAGGCGCTGTTTCGGGTGTGATTCTGTATCAGGTATGATTTTAGCTTTAAAACATGGCTAAGATTAGCTCATAAAGATATTCAGTTATTTCACATAATAAGGGTAGATAGGCAGTCTAAAAACTGACATAGGAGCTCATGGATGATATAAAAGATTAGGCTCTTTTCATATATCTGTACTACTTTTCCCAGAATCATGGATTTCTGTCCTTAGCCTGGCCATCTTATGGTTTTCAGAAGACTTCTATATCTATAAGCATCAAATCCTCATTTGTCTGCCCCAAATCAGGAAGGAGGAAGCAGATTTTCTTCTTTGATTTCTCTCTCTTTTTTTCTTTCCCTGTCTCTCTCATATCAGAAGGAATATCTTCCCTGAAGAAAAAATTCTGCTTTCTTAGCAGATTATCCTTTATTTTTCGTTCATTAGACCCTGTCACTGGGCAACTCTTAGGTGCAGGAAAGATGAGAAAGTATCTGAAAATGGGGCAAAGGATAAGTGTAATAGATTTAAAAGACAATCATGCCTTTACTATCTTTCTTAATCTGGGGCTGGACACTTTGCCCCTTGAACAAAATTGTACATCTGGATTAAAAAAGAAAGACAAATTGTTATGGAGAGAACACAGGAGCACCTTTCACAAGGCGAAAAAAAAGCCTTCAAAATTAAATAAGGAGATGATAATTTGAAGTAAAGCATTGAGCAAGACAGATTATCATGTAGTCTAAGAAAGTTAAAAAGTACACTATGGGAGGATGAGATTATTTGAGCTAGAGGGTCAGGTCAGTCATTAAGGCAGTAACAAATGAGCAGATCCTTGGGAAAGTGAAAGGATTTCAATGACTGGGAGTTCCAAGGTGGAAAAGACTAAAGGCAAATGTACAGGAACATTAAAATGCTGAGGAATTAAATTTATGAATTTAGGATTAAATAATGTAGAGCCATATGTATTACACAAGAACTTGAACCCTTCATGGAGCCTTATAACTTGGGGGCATTGTGATCTGGTGGTTAAGAACAATTGCTCTAGACTTAGACAATGTCAACTCCATCTGAATTCTACCACTTACTAGTTGTGAAACATTGAACAAGTATCCCAAGTCTTCATTTCCATACCTGTAACAAATGGAATAATAAATGATGCATACTTGTCTTTGTTAGGGTACGCCAAACTGCTGTAATGAATAGATGCAAAAATGTAATGGCTGAAATCAAATAGAAGTTTATTTCTTGTTTGTATGACAAGGTAGTAGGCAGGCTCTGTGCCACGTAATCATTCAAGAACCCAGGATGACAACAGCTTTGCCATGGCATAGCAGCTGACACAGAGTAAGTAATAAATAAATGTTAACTGTTATTTGTGTTAGCCATAGCTTTAGTTTAGAAACCAAAAGGCTTAATGGGGAATTGACAAAAACATGTCTTCTTAAACCACTGCATATGTTTGCCAGAATAATCTTTATTTCAGTGTGAATCATTTTATTTTTCTGCTCAAAATAAATTAATACATACAAGCAGAGAGCCAAATCATGAGTGAACTCCCATTCACAATTGCTATAAACAGAATGAAATACCTAGGAATACAGCTTACAAGGGACGTGAAGGACCTCTTCAAGGAGAACTACAAACCACTATTCAATGAAATAAGAAAGGACACAATAAATGGAAAAAATTCTATGCTCATGAATAGGAAGAATCAATATCATGAAAATGGCCATACTGCTCAAAGTATTTTATAGATTCAATGCTATTCCTATTAAGCAACCATTGACTTTCTTGGCAGAATTAGGAAAAACTACTTAAAATTTCATATGAAACCAAAAAAGCCCATATAGCCAAGACAATCCTAAGCAAAAAGAACAAAGCTGAAGCATCATGTTACCTGACTTCAAACTATACTACAAGGCTACAGTAACCAAAACAGCATGGTGCTGGTACCAAAAAGATATACAGACCAATGGAACAGAACAGAAGCCTCAGAAATAACACCACACATCTACAACAACCTGATCTTTGACAAACCTGACAAAAACGAGCAATGGGGAAAGGATTCCCTATTTCATAAATGAGGCTGGGAAAACTGGCTAGCCATATGCAGAAAACAGTAACTGGACCCCTTCCTTACACCTTATACAAAACGTAACTTAAGATAGATTAAAGACTTAAATGTAAAACCGAAAACCACAAAAATCCTACAAGAAAACCCAAGCAATACCATTCAGGACATAGGCATGGGCAAAGACTTCATGACTAAAACACCAAAAGCAATTGCAACAAAAGCCAAAATTGAAAAATGGGATCTAGTTAAACTAAAGAACTTCTACACAGTTAAAAAAAAATGGTGCTCTTTAAAAAAATCAGGAAACAACAGATGCTGGTGAGGCTGTGGAGAAATAGGAACACTTTTACACTGGGTAAATTAGTTCAGCCATTGTGGAAGACAATGTGGCTGTTCCTCAAGGACCTAGAAGTGGAAATACCATTTGACCCAGCAATCCCATTACTGGGTATATACACAAAGGATTATAAATCATTCTACTATAGAGACACATGCACATGTATGTTTACTGCAGCACTATTTACAATAGCAAAGACTTGGAACCAACCCAAATGCCCATCAGTGATAGACTGGATAAAGAAAATGTGGCACATATGCAGCCATGAAAAAAGAATGAGTTCATGTCCTTTGCAGGGACATGGATGAAGCTGGAAACCATAATTCTTAGCAAACTAACACAGGAACAGAAAACCAAGTACCACATGTTCTCATTCATAAGTGGGAGTTGAACAATGAGAACATATGGACACAGGGAGGGGAACATCACACACCAGGGCCTGTTGCGGGGTGGGATCAAGGGGAGGGAGAGCATTAGGATGAATACCTAATGCATGCAGGGCTTAAAACCTAGATGACAGGTTCACAGGTGCAGCAAACCACCATGGCATCTAAACAATGCTATATTCTAAGAAGGGCATCAGCTTCTTATAATAGAGAATTTATCGAAGTTTGCAGTTATATTTTTATTAAAATAAAGCCCTCAACCTAATCTTGAAAGAAGAAACTGTGTTGTAGTATACAAAGAACATGAGCTTTCTAATCCTGACCTTACTGTTTCTTGTTCTAAAGTTACATAAGAAACTTTCTTATGTAACTTTAGGCAACTTACTTAGTTTTTTCTGTGCCTCAGTTTCTATATTTAAAAAATGAAGACACTGCTAGGTACACACACAAAGAAGGTACAATTAAAAAGTGAGTGAAATTCACAATAGCAAAGACATGGAGTTAACCCAAATGCCCATCAATGATAGACTGGATAAAGAAAATGTGGTACATATACATCATGGAATACTATGCAGCCATAAAAAGGAACGAGATCATGTCCTTTTCAGGGACATGGGTGGAGCTGGAAGTCATTATACTCAGCAAACTAACACAGAAACAGAAAACCAAACACCACATGTTCTCACTTACAAGTGGGAGCTGAACAATGAGAACACATGGACACAGGGAGGGGAACAACACACACTGGGGCCTGTTGGAGGGGCAGGGGGAGGGAGAGCATCAGGATAAATAGCTAATGCATGCTGGGCTTAATAGGTAGGTGATGGGTTGATAGATGCAGCAAATCACCATGGCACATGTTTACCTATGCAACAAACCTGCACATTCTGCACATGTATCCTAGAAGTTTAAGTAAAACTGAAAACTAATAATCTAGAATTATGCCAGCTAATTTGTTTAGCCTTATGCATTACCAAAATTCTTAGAATTTTTCACCAAGAGCATTACTTATAAACTTATGTTTTCCTGCCTTTTATAAAAATGCTACAGAATTTGGAAAGGGTAGATATGGTGGAAAACAAGGCAGAATTGATAAAACAAAGGCCCTAAGTATGTTACAGACCTAGCGGTCATACTTATAATGATTAGGAATTATTCACTGTTCACCTATTTTGATCATTAAATGTTATTCTCTGTGGAAGCACTGATGATAACTTTGGGACACGAAGCTACTTTTATGTTACTAATGCAAATCCAAATTGCATTCTGTCTTTTATCACTAGCAGTCCATGTCCTTGAAGCCTATGCAAGTCTTTAGCTATTAAAGCTGTATGTGGGTGTGTTTTAAGTAGCATGAATCAGGCCTTTTCTTGGGGCATTGCTGTGGGAAGAGGAGTTTCTAATGCACTTAGAAGGAACTGAATTAAACTTCCTAAACTGAATTGAAACAGTGGGGGATCATAGAGGCTAAATCATGCACTCTCTTAAATTGGACAAGCTCATGCCATTGTGCTTCTCAAACTTGAATGTTTGTGGGGGCAGCAGGGGGAGAAGACTGAGATTCTGCATGATAATACATGGAGCACACTATGAGTAGCAGTGAAGCCCTGCTGTGTTGGTCCCAGAGCTACAAAATTGACTTAGGTTTTATTGTTGAAAGCTGAGCTGGGGCATCTGAAACTCAGGTATCTTAACGAGAACATTTCTGACAAAAGGGGTTTGTGTGTGATTATTTTATAAGCCAGAGCCTTATTTCACCAGAAATTATTATGACTAGGCTTTAGTCACCTATATAATAAACCACAAGGTATGTACAGATGAGTTAAACTTTATTTAAAGTAAGATGTTTAAATGTGTATTTGAACACATGTCTATCTTCCCATATAATAAAATAAATCACATATACTTTAAGACATATACCCAGGGCTAAGATATGTATGACTGATATTTATGCATGTTGTTCAGGACCAGTGCCTGATGTAGAGATGCCTGTGCCATATCTGTTTTTAAATAGTTTGAAATCCTCCCTCAGTGTTTTATAAGCATAGCACAACAGTACAAATTCCTTTCCTTTGTACTGAGTCAGCTCAGCATTTTCCATAGTTGATAGTACTGAAGCAATATCAGGAATGTACAGGAGCCATGATATGCAGATATACATTGCTGTTGGGTACCAAGAGTACACTTGAAATCACATAGTTCAGTTGTGCATGCACCAGGGTTCAGAAATCCGAATCCAACATCCCTAGGTATACTTTACATCCATTTCCCCCAGAGTTGAGGCCACCTCCCCAGAACACTGAGAAAGAGTCTGGAAATAATCTGCAGGCATTTTCTCCCTTTTTGTGTCATGGAAATCTGCTCCCTTCCCTGTCACTCTCCTTTCCTCCCTCTTCTCTGGAACTCCAAACACAATCTCCTCGATGAGTTAGGCTATCCCCAAGATAGGAAGATAAGTTGTTTCAAGGGAGTCTGCCTTTGCCTTTCGAATGGAACCTCTATAGAAAACAAAAACACAAATGGGGATGGTAGCTGCAGATCTATGAAGGAAAAAATGTCCAGATTGTCTAAAACTGAATTTCTAGATCTGCCCCCAACTCACTCTCAATGGCTCCTGCTAACTTTCATTTGATTCGTGCTGGTTTCCTGACTGAATCCCTATCTTCCTTCTCTATTACACTATACGCGTTTCTCCAGTCTTACCTCAGGAACGGAATTATTTTTATTCCTTATTTGTGGTAAAAGGATTTGGTATTTGCCTTTTTGGCCTTTTCTGCTCCTAAAAACTGCTTTTAAGACACACAATGAGTCCTGCATTAAGGCTGATACATCCTGGGCCTTTCAACCTCCTATCACCAGAAGGAGGGATCCCAAGGGTGCTCCATAACCCATTTCTATTTTCTAAGAGATTAGTGTTACAGTTCTTTATCTTGTTTAATCTACAGTTCAAACTCCTCCTCCCCTGGCACCCACTCTAGACCTTCTAGAAGTCCTCAGCTACAGTCCCTTAATAGCATTCCCACATGGCTGCATTTCTTCTCCGATATTCTATTATAGGTCCTATGACCAGGACTATAATACAGATCACAGTTCTCTTTGGACTTTGTACCAGCTCTTCTATCTTGATGATGGATCTTTCCTCCATTTCAAAAAACAGTACAGATTTTGTTTAAAATTCTATTATGAATGATGTAGCTACGTAACTGCCCTTCCTAGGTCTTCTACTCCTGGCATTTTCCCTGAGCAGCATGCAGAAACTATCTTTCCATATCAGGATATGTTTCCAGTAATCTGGTTTAAATATCTACTCTTAAATGGCCTGCTTTCCTAGCAACTCTAGTGCCAAGAACATGGCTAACTTCAACATGCCCTTCTCTTTTGATGAGGATGTTCTTAGCACAATTACTTCTCATTTGGTATCTACTTTCACCCCCAGGCAGCTTGTTCTTTGGCTCAGTTCCGTGGCTTACTTTGACTCAGGCACAGCCTTACCCTGTGCTATAGTAGTACCTTCTGTACCCCTTCCCCTAGCAGGATAATCCTAGTATGATGCATTAACTGGTAATTTGGAAGGTTTGTACAGTGCATTATTGAATGCCCTTATCTGCTGGGCAAATACCTATTCAGAGCTGAATATAACTATTAGAGTTCAAGTTGTATCTACTAACTTGTGCACATCCACAGAAAGTGGTTGTTGTAGAGTACTCGCTTCATGATTTTGAATTGAACAGCGTCACCGAGATCCTCAGCAGGCAAGGGTTCTTTTCTCTCAGGTCTCAGAGTCTCAAGTCTGTCATCATTTTGTGAACTCAAATCCCTCTCTCTTTGAATTGGTATGTATTTTTTCTTTTCGACTAGTCTTCCATCCTTTTCTTGTAGAGTTGAATTCTGTTAATTCTTCAATTTAGTCACCAGTCACTCAATTCTATCATATTTTATTTTAGATGGGCTGAGGGGTGACAGCCCTACAAGGTATTTTAGGTGGAATATTTGTGAGTCAAACGTTTTCCATTGCCAGAATGGTTTTCTCTCCACGTCTCTGTGTTGATTATGCTAAAATATCCTCTATGCATTTTCTCACTTGAGATTGCACTTACAAATGCCCTCTTTTATTAGTTAGGGTTTAACACATGACATCAACAAGGAAGAAGGGTGAGATATTTTTCAGTTCTAGTATGAAAAAGCTCTGAAAAAAATGCCAACCTTATGCATTGTACATAGTGCCTGGCACCTAACAGTGCTTAACATATTTTTAAAAAATACAGCTACTTTTGAAGGGTAATATGTATACAGCAAAGTGCACATGTTATAAGCATACAACTCAATGAATTTTCACAAAATGAGCACATTCATATACTCACTAACCAGATCAAGAAATGAAAGATCACAGGTAGCCCAGAAGTCCCAGTCATGCCCACTCTTAGGCTCTTTTCCCCAAAGTAATCCCTATACTGACATTTAACAGAATTTTTGAATTCTGTTAAAAATAAATGGCATTATAAAGAATGTACGCTTCTGTGTCTGCCATTTTTTATTCAACATCATGTTGAGATTCATCTATGTTGCATGTAATTTGTTCAATTTCATTGTGCACTATTTTGCATTGTGTAAAAATAAAACAATTTACTTATTCTAATATTGCTGGACATTTGGGTTGTTCCCAGTTTTGGGCTGTGGAGAATAATACTGTTATGAATATTCTTATTTTTTATAAACATATATGTATATCTGTTAAAATTCAAATCCCTGGGTGATAGGTTTTATGTATAACATTACTAGATACCAATAACATCCAAAGTTATTGTATCAATTTACACTCCCATAAGTAGTGTTTGGGAGTTCCAGTTTCTTTATATTTTTACAAACACGTTATATTGTCAGTCTTTTTATTTTAGTCCTTCTAGTGTGTGTGTGGTTGTATTTCATTGTAATTTTACTTTATATTTTACTCATGATTGTAGTAGTTGAGAACATTTTATATGTTTGTTAGTCATTTTCTAAAGCACCTTTTCAAGCATCTTGTCCATGTTTTTTGTCATTGTTTTTAATTATCTATCTTTTCCTCAAATATCATTTTTTTTTGTATGGGAAGGGCAAATTTTATTTTATTTTGTTGCTTAATTTTTTTTGTTGTTTCAATAGCTGTTGTTGGAGTACAAGTAGTTTTGGGTTACATAGATACATCCTATAGTGGTGAAGTCTGGGTTTTTAGTGTAACTGTCAACCTGAATAGCACACCTTGTACCCAATAGGTAACTTTTCATTCCTTTCCCTCTGCCTGTCCTCTTGCCATCCAAGTCTCCAATGTTCATTTTATGACTCAGTATGCCATTGTGTACTTATAGCTTAGCTTCCACTTATAAGTGGAAACTTGGGGTATTTGGTTTTTCAATCCTGTTATATCACTTAAGATAATGGCCTCCAGCTCCATCCAAGTTCCTGCAAAAGACATTATTTCATTCTTTTTTTTGTGGCTGAGTAGTATTCCATAGTGTATATATATACCACATTTATTTTCTTCACTCATTAGCTGATGAGCACTTAGGTTAATTCCAATTCACAGTTTCACATTTGCAACTGTGAATTGTGCTTTGATAAACATCCTTGTGAAGATGATTTTTTAATTGAATAACTTATTTTCCTTTGGGTAGGTACCCAGTAGTGGGATTGTAGGATCAAATGGTAGATCTGCTTTTAGTTCTTTGAGAAATCTCCATACTGTTTTCTATAGGGGTTGTACTAATTTACATTCCCACCAAAAGTGTATGTGTTCCCTTTTCACCACATCCATGCTAACACCTATTGTTTTCTGGTGTTTTAATAATGGCCATTCTGGCTAGGGTAAGGAGGTATCTCATTGTCATTTTAATTTGCATTTCCCTGATGTCTGGTGATGAGCATTTTTTCATATATTTATTGGCCATTTGTATATCTTTTTTTGAGAAATGTCTGTTCATGTCATTTGCCCACTTTTTAATGGGATTATTTGTTTTCTTCTTGCAGTTTTTGTTTTGTTTTTGAGATGGAGTCTCACCCTGTCTGCCAGGCTGGAGTGTAGTGGCATCATCTTGGCTCACTGCAACCTCCACCTCCCGGGTCAAGCATCTTCTTGCAGTTTTGTTTGAGATTCTGGGTTTTAGTCCTTTATCAAAGTTATAAAGCTTGCAAATATTTTCTCCTATTGTATAGGTTGTCTGTTTATTCTGTGGATTATTTCTTTTGCTGTGCAGAAAATTTCCAGTTTAATTAGGCAGGTCTGATTTATTTTGTTTAGGTAGGTTTATTTATTTTGTTTTCATTGCATTTGCTTTTGGGGTCTTTGTCATAAATTCTTTACCTAGGCCAAAGTCCAGAAGAGTTTTTCCTAGGTTTTCTTGTAGAATTTTTATGGTTTCAGATCTTAGATTTAAGACTTAATCCAGCTTGAGTTAATTTTTATATACAGTAAAAGATAGGAATCCAATTTCATTCTTCTACATGTGGCTATCCAATTTTCACAGCATCATTTATTGAATAGGATGTCCTTTACCCAGTGTATGCTTTTACTTTTTTGTCAAAAATCAGTTTTTTGTAAGTAGTTGGCTTTATTTCTGCACTCTCTGTTCTGTTCCATTGGTCTGTGTTTATTTTTATATCAGTATCATACTGTTTTGGTTACTATAGCCTTGTAGTATAATTTCAAGTCAGGTAATGTGATGCCTCCAGATTTGTTTTTTTTTCACTTAGGATTTCTTTGGCTAATAAGGCTCTTTTTGGGTTCCCTATGAATTTCAGGATTGGTTTTTCAAATTCTGTGAAAAATGACAGTGGTATTTTAATAGGAATTGCACTAAATATATAGATTGCTTTGCGTGGTATGGTCACTTTCACAATATTGATTCTTCCAATACATGAGTATGAGATGTTTTTCCTTTTGTTTGTGTCGTCTATGATTTCTTTCATCAGTGTTTTTTTTTTTTTTGAGACGGAGTCTTGCTCTGTCACCCAGGCTGGACTGCAGTGGCGCAATCTCGGCTCACTGCAAGCTCCGCCTCCTGGGTTCACGCCATTCTCCTGCCTCAGCCTCTCCGAGTAGCTGGGACTACAGGCGCCCGCCACCACGCCTGGCTAATTTTTTTTTGTATTTTTAGTAGAGACAGGGTTTCACTGTGGTCTCGATCTCCTGACCTTGTGATCCGCCCACCTCGGCATCCCAAAGTGCTGGGATTATAAGCGTGAGCCACCACGCCCGGCCTCATCAGTGTTTTGTAGTTCTCTTTGTAGAAATAGTTCGCCTCCTTGGTTAAGTATATCCCTAGGGATTTTATATCTTTTGCAGCTATTGTAATGGGATTGAGTTTCTAATTTGATTCTCAGCTTGGTCATTGTTGGTATACAGCAGTGCTACTGATTTGTGTACAATGATTTTGTAACTTGAGATTTACTGAATTCATTTATCAAATCTAGGAGTCTTTTGAGGAAGTCTTTAGGGTTTTCTTGATATAATAACATATCAGAAGCAGAGATAGTGTGACTTCCTGTTTTCCAATTTGGATGCCCTTTATTTCTTCCTCTTGCCTGATGAGAAGTGGTGAAAGTGGGCATCCTTGTCTTGTTCCAGTACTCAGGGGGAATGCTTTAAACTTTGCCCCAATCATTATGATGTTGGCTATGGGTTTGTCATATATGGCTTTTATTATTTTGAGGCATGCTCCTTCTATGCCTGGCTTGTTGAGGGTTTTTATCATAAAGGGATACTAAATTTTATCAATGATTTTTCTGTATATATTGAGATGATAATATAGTTTTTGTTGTTGATTCTGTTTATGTGATGTATCACATTTATTGACTTGAGTATGTTGAACCATCCCTGTATCCCTGGGATAAAACTGACTTGATCGTGGTGAATTATCTTTTTAATGTGCTGTTGGATTTGTTTTGGTAGTATTTTGTAGAGAATTTTTATGTCTATGTTCAGCAGGGATATTGGCCTGCAGTTTTCTTGTTTTGTTATATTATTTCCTGGCTTTGGTGTCAGGGGGATACTGGCTTTGTAGAATGAGTTAGGGAGGATTCCTTCCTTCTCAATCTTTTGGAATAGCTCAATCATTTGGAATAGCTTCAGTCTTTTGGAATAGCTTCTTTTGTTATTTGTCTGTTCTGGATTTCTGTTTCTTCCTGATTCAAGCTTGTAGGATTGTTATGTTTCCAGGATTTACCCATTTTCTCTACATTTCCTAGTCTGTGTGCATAGAGGTGTTCATAGTACTTTTAAATGATCCCTTGTATTTCTATGGTATTAGTTATAATGCCTTTATTTTCGTTTCTGATTGAGCTTATTAGAATCTACTTCTTTTGGGTTAATCTAGCTAGTGGTCTATCAGTTTTGTCTTCTCAAAGAACTAAATTTTTGTTTCATTGATCCTTTGTATTTTCTTGGCTTCAAATTTATTTAATTTTGCTCTATTTTTTGTTATTTCTATTCTTCTGGTAGCTTTGGATTTGATTTTTTTTCTTGTTTCCATAGTTCCTTGGGGTATCACATTAGGTTGTCAACTTGTAACCTTTCTGTGTTTTTGATACAGGCATTTAGCTCCATAAACTTTCCTCTTAGCACTGCTTTTGATGTGTCCCAGAGGTTTAGATAACTTGTGTCACTGTTATCATTCATTGAAACAATTTTTTAAATTTTTATTTCTTATTTTATTGTTGACCCAAAGATCATTCAGAGCAGATTGTTTATTTTTTAATGTATTTATGTAATTTTGAATCCTTTTGGAATTGATTTATAGTTTTATTATGCTGTGGTCTGAGAAAAAATAGTTGACAAGATTTTGATTTTTTAAAATGTATTGAGACTTGTTTTGTGGCTACTATATGATCTATCTTGGAAAATGTTCCACGTGCTGATGAGAAGAATGTATATTCCGTAGTTTTGAGGTAGAATGTTCTGTAAATGTCCATTTGTTCTAGAGTCCAATTTAAGTCCTGTGTTTCCTTATTAACTTTCTGTCTCAATGATCTGTCTAGTGCTGTTAATGGAGTGTTGCAGTCCCCCACTATTATTATGTTGCTGTCTGTCTCTTTTCTTAGGTCTAATAGTAATTTTTAAATAGAGCTGTTATCTCAGATATTAGGTACATATATATTTAGGATGATTATGTCTTCTTGTTTAATTGATCCCTATATCATTATGTAATGACCTTCTTTGTCTTTTCTTACTCTTGTTGCTTTAAAGTCCTTTATTGGGTATAAAATTAGTTACTGCTGCTTACTTTTAGTTTTCATTTGCATGGAATATTTTTTCCATCCCTTTACCTTGATTCTATAAGAATCTTTACATGTTAGATATGCCTCTTGCAGATAGCAGGTATTTGTTCTGTGTTTCTTCAATCTTTCCTGCCAATCTACATATTTTAAGTGGGGCATTTAGATCATTTACAGTCAATGTTAATATTGAAATGTAAGGTGCTGTTTTAGTCATCATATTGATTTCTTATGTAATTACTTTGTTTTCTCCATTGTGTTACTATTTTATGAACCTTGTGTGTTTTATGCTTTCAAGTGGTTTTATACTGGTCCATATCAACCTTTCCTTTCAAGATTTAGAATTCCTTTTAGCATTTCTTGTTAGGGATCTAGTGATGACAAATTCCCTCAGCATTTGCTTGTCTGGGAAAGACTTCATTTCTTCTTCATTTATGAAACTTAGTTTTTCTGGATACAAAATTCTTGCATGACAGTTTAAGGAGACTAAACATAGGACCTCAATCCCTTCTGGCTTGTAAGGTTTTTGCTAAGAAGTCTGCTATTAGTCTGATAGGTTTTCCTTTATATGTTTTCTGAATCTTTGGTTTCACTTCTCTTATAATTCTTTCCTTCACATTGAGTTTAGATAGCCTGATGATTATATGTCTTGGTGATGTCCTTTTTGCAATGGATCTCCCAGGAATTTTTTAGCTTCTTTTATTCGAATGTCTAAATAACACGACGAAGGAAACTTTCCTCAATTATTTTCTCAAATAGGTTTTTCAAACTTTTTGCTTTTTCTTTTTTTTTTTTTTTTTTTTTTTTTTTTTTTTTTTTTTTTTTTTTTTGAGACGGAGTCTTGCTCTGTCGCCCAGGCTGGAGTGCAGTGGCACGATCTCGGCTCACTGCAACCTCCGCCTCCCGGGTTCACGCCATTCTCCTGCCTCAGCCTCTCCGAGTAGCTGGGACTACAGGCGCCCGCCACCACGCCCGGCTAATTTTTTGTATTTTTGGTAGAGACGGGGTTTCACCGTGGTCTCGATCTCCTGACCTCGTGATCCGCCCGCCTCGGCCTCCCAAAGTGCTGGGATTACAAGCGTGAGCCACCGCGCCCGGCCCTTGCTTTTTCTTTTTCCTCAGGAACATCTATGATTCTTAGGTTTAGCTGTTTAACATAATCCCATATTTCTTGAAGACTTTATTCATTTAATTATTTTCTCTTTATCTTTGTCTAATTGGGTTAATTCAAAAGCCCTGCCTTAAAGCCTTGAAATTCCTTTTTCTACCTGGTCTAGTCTATTGTTAAAATTTCACACCACATTAGCTGGGCGTGGTGGCTCACGCCTGTAATCCCAGCACTTCGGGAGGCTGAGAGGGGCGGATCATGTGGTCAGAAGATCAAGACCATCCTGGCTAACATGGTGAAACCCTGTCTCTACCAAAAATACAAAAAAAAAAGTAGTCCCAGCTACTTGGGAGGCTGAGGCAGGAGAATGGCATGAACCTGGGAGGCAGAGCTTGCAGTGAGCCGAGATTGTGCCACTGCACTCCAGCCTAGGTGACAGAGCGAGACCCTGTCTCAAAAAAAAAAAAAAAAAAAAAAAAATTCACACTGCATTTTAAAATTTCCTAAGTGTGTCTTTCATTTCCAGAAGTTCAGATTGGTTTTTCTCTAAAATATCTCTCCTTTTTAGAAAATTTAATTATTTATATCCTGAATTGTTTTTTAATCTCTTTATGTTGATTTTCAACTTTCTCTTGGATCTCATTGAACAACTTTATGATCAACTATTAAAATTATTTATCTGGTATTTCAAATATTTCATTTTGGTTTGGATCCATTACTGGAGAGGTAGTGTGATCTTTTGGGGGTGTTGTGAAACTGTTTTTTTATTTGACCAGAATTACTTTTCTGCTTTCCTCTCATTTGGGTAGACTATTTCTTCATATTATTATTAAATTTATTTTTTATTTTACTGGGGTTTTAAAAGAACATTTTTCCTCTTGAACATGTGACTTTAATGTATTTAGCTTATGGTCACCTACCTTAGGCTCTGAGTGCTTTCAGTGGCAAAGTCTCTGTATGAATTCCTTGGTTATATAAAATCTTTGTGCAATGGCTTTCTGAGGTGCTGGTTGTAGTAGTAATGTGTTGGGTGTGTGGGTAGGTTCACTCTCTCCGGTGGGGCCAGAATGGCAGAGGTGTCATTAATCTGTATTAGGCTGCTCTTGCATTGCTATAAAGAAATACCTGAGGCTGGGTAGTTTATAATGCAAAAAGGCTTTATTGGCTCATGGTTCTGCAGGCTGTACCAGAGGCATGGCAGTGGGATCCGCTTGGCTTCTGGGGAGGCCTCAGAGAGCTTTTCCTCATGGTGGAAGGCAAAGCAGGAGCAGGCACTTCACATCATGAAAGTAGGAGTGAGAGTTGGGGAGGGAATGCCATACATATGAAAATGACTAGATCTCATGGGAGCCCAGAGCAAGGGCTCACTTATCACCAAGGGGATGGCCCAAACCATTCATGCAAACACCTCCCACCAGGCCCCACCTCCAACATTGGGAATTACATGTGAACAAGGGTTTTGAGCAGGACAAACATCCAAATTATATCTCCTATAGTGGTGTAACTTTTTCCACAGTATTTTTTTTTTCACTAAGTTGAACAGTTCAGCCTTCAGGACAGTAGGAGGTACCCATGGGTAAAAAACAGTTGCAGCAGAAGCAGGTAAGTATATGCAATGCCCCAATGGTGGGCAGAGGTCTCAACCTTGACAGATAGCTAGTTGATCCATTTGAAGAGATGGTTATCCATCTGATGAAAATTGACATCTTTACAAAGCTGTGTTTTCCCATTCATCTACTTTATATATTCTACCACTTACTTTTTAAATTAGATTTTTAATTTTCTCAATAATAATTTATAGCTGTCCAAATAATTTACATCATTTTTAGATTTATTGAGTATTCAATGTTTCTTTGATGCTACTATACTTTGTATCATGTGTTAAAATTCATTTTCTGTTTTGTTACTAAGATATGTTAGTACGAATGATATTTATAGTGAAATGCACTGTGATCTTCTCAGGGGGGAGGAAGGGAGCCAGCTCAGCTCCCTTTCTAGGCCAGTAGAAAAGCAATCCACCTCCTTGTCATGCTCCTGTCCTGCTATTTAGATCAGATAGGAACCTCTTTCCCTCTGCAGAAGTGCTGACATTCAATGTAGAGAGGCACTGGGACTCATATAAGCCCGAGCCTGGAGGGCGCTCTGCCTGTGGGGATCCAGTTACCCTGGAGGTTTCCAGAAAAGTCATGTACAGGTGCACCTGCATCAAGCTCCTGTGGGAGAAGCCCCAGCTGTGTCTGCAGTGGTGGGCAAGGAGGAGAAGGAGTCCCCTTTTCAAAGTCCCTTCATGTGCACTGGGGCTGCCCAACTGCTGGGGTAGAAGCTCAGTCTTTTCTCACTGAGCCAGCACTGCCCCTGTGCCTCTGCTGAAAGAAACTTTCAACAAACGAAAAATCTGGACTCAAGATCTGCACTCTGGTTTATTTTGTCCCATAAGGTGTTCCCCTGATGTGGTGCACTTCCCCTTTCCCTAGGAGTGATGGTCCTTGAGGGCCAGACTACTGTTGACTCTTGCTGCTCCTCTGGGTCCAGCTGCCCTGTAGGGCAGCCACAATCCAGGCTGGTGCTGGGGAATATCTGCAAGGGATCTAGTGACGTGAAGATACAAGGATTGAAGGACACTGAGCTGAACAAAGTCCTACAATGGGTGAGCACCCAGTATGGCACTCACTACTACAGCTCATGTCCAGGGGAAAATGGAGATCCTTGTGCAAACAAGGTAATGCCTTCAAGAAGTCTCCAAATTGCAGCCCCCTCTAGTATCTGTGCTTGTGAGGGCAAATAAATTCTCCTTGAGCTCAGATACCAGAAGTTTGCTGTAAGGGTGAGGGAGGCCAAGAGCACTTTCACCCACCCTTCCCATTGATTACTAAGTCTCTGAGTGTGATCTCTCCCTGCTTGTGTGTGTGTGTGTGTGTATGTGTGTTAGATTCTTCCAGTGAACTCTCATATACGCTGTACTACTCTCTCCTTAACACTCCATTTTGGCTGTGATTATTGACCTGTAATTTTGATTCTTCCTTCTGAGGAGGATTTGTCACTAATATCTCTTGTCAGCCAACTGGAGAAGCTCTCTGATGCCTCAGGCTGTAGACAGTTCTGCAGGATGTGTAATGACTTGGGCTCTGCTCTTAACTCCAGAGTGGGGCACTGTTGGCTGGGGCTGGACTGAACTGATGTGTCCTCTCATCTCCCATCGGCTAATGCAAGCATCTGCTCAAATCAGCTCAAGCACTGGGCAGGGTTAAGATGCTGTCCTGTGGTCTGGATTGCCCAGCTCCCCAGTGGGAGTGTGTATCACCAAGACAGGATCTCCCACTTTCACACTCTAGAGACTCACAGATTTCCACGTGGCTCATGTATACTGCTGCCTGTTGCTTCTTGAAAAGTGTCTATAGTTTCTTTCAGCTTTTCTGTCGAGGTCCTGTGTTGCTTCTTGGATAAAAGTTCACAGCATGTATCTCTGCACACTATTTTGCTCTTTCCAAATCAGTTAGACATACTAGCAAAGCCTGCTATCTGCCATCTTGGGGGAAAAAAAGTTGTTGAACATTATAACATTCTTTATAAGAGCCTTTTTCTGTTGCAGGTATTCGAATATTTTCTCCCACCTAGTGTCTTATTTTTACATTTTTCTACATTTATCATTTTTTATGATATCGATTTATCATTTTTTATGTTTAGGGTTTGTGTGTATATGTGTCCTGTTTAAGATAACTTTGGATATTCGCCAGTTACTAAAATATTCTCTTGTGTTACCTTCAAAAAACATTATGGCAAACTGTTTAGTTTTGATAAAAAGATCTATCAGGGATTGATTATTTTTTATACTATGAAATATAAACAACGTTAATTTTTCCATCTGTATATTCAATTGACCCAGCACTATTTGTGAAAAGAGTATACTATTCACATTGCACTGAACGATGACTTTTGAAATATATCAAGTATCTAAATAGATATGGGTTTGCTTCTGGATTTTCTATTCTATTCCATTGACTATAGTTGTGGCATTATTACTTTGTCTGAATAAATATACCTATGTGATAAATATTGATAGCTGGTTATATAAGTCATCTGATGTTGATCATCAAGATTAGATTGGTTATTTGGCTTATTCAGTGTGTCAGTTTTCACCCCAAAATATATCTTGCTTGAAAAGAATGTGTATACTGTAGTTGTTACAGTGATCATTTCTGCTGTGTTAGATTCAACTACTGAATTTTTAACTTTTGTTATATATATTTTTTCAGTTTTCAAATTTCTATTTGGTACCTTTTATAGACTCCCATTATCTAGTGAAATTCTCCTTCTTATCTATCTTATTTTAACCATTAACCAGAGTAATTTTAATGTCTAAGTCTTGTAATTCTAATATGTGAATCACCAGTTCTATTGTCTGATTTTCTTGAGGTCTTGACCTTCACTTCCCATCCTCTGGCATGTCTGGTAATTTTACTGAGGGCCAGGACCTGTGTATGAAAATTATACACATAATGTGAGGTTCTGATTGATGCTGCCTTCCACTCATAAATCTAACTCAAACTCTAAAGTATATTTCAGGGATGTGCTTACTTGGTTGGCCCTGGACTTCAATTTTTGTGTCCCATGCCCTGTGAGATTGTGGAAAGCTCTTCTCATCTTAATAGAAACAGAATTTTGGATTTACCTCATTGCACTTCCTTTCTGTCCAGTGTCTTGGCCTCTAATCTTGGCTGTTTTGGAAGCTCCATACTTCAATTTTTATCCCTACATCCCTCTAAGACTTAAAAATTTGGCTCAAGATTTCCAGGCTTTCAGCCACAAAACTCTACTCAACCTTTTAGCCTCTTGGTCTTATGCCAATCACCAATCAGCAAATGCCATGAGGTAAAAGCAGCAACACCAAATGTTAGATTAATCTCAATCTGATTTCCTTTTCTCAATGAGCCTGGACCCTCAAGTACTGGCTTCTTTGGCAGCTTTTTGATCAAAAATTGTTTTAACTTAATTTCTACAGCTCCTCAACTTTTTCTTGTAGGAATATTACCAGAAATAGAAAGCGTTCCATACATTTAAATTTCTTCCTGTCATTTCTGTTTTGTAAAATTAGATAATAATACCTATTCACCCTACCTCAAATACTATGATATATTTTGCATACTATAAAACATCATGCAAATGTAAAGTCACTATCTCCTTGAATTAACATTCTCTTTTATTTTAAAACTCTTTTTTCTTATGTTTGATATCTTATTAGAGCCATTTTTCCCCTGAATTTAGCACGATTTTTAAATAACATTTCCTACATTGACTTCTTAAATGATATAATTTTTATCCTGAAGAGGAAAATATAGGAAATTTATAGTATTTCTCATGTCTGCATTATATTTTATTGAGTAAATACAGTTATATCATGGGAAATGAGAATTTCTTCCTTTATTTCTTTTCTATTTCTTTTTTTTTAAATGAAAGGATTTTTCTCTTACTCTTCTTGTCATTTACCTTCTGTGTAAAGTAATAAATTTTTCCATTGAAGCCCACTGTATTCACACCATTTCATAGGACTTGAGAATATGTTCTCTGCACCCTAAAAATAACAATTTCCTCACTATTTTCCAGACCTGGCACGTTTTAATGAAACTGCTTGCACAGAAGCTAGCACGTTACCTTGCTTCATGGCTTTCATGACATTGATGCTTTTCTGCTCTATTTCCTAGGTCCTCCATATGATTAACAGATTTCTCTTCTCTTTCTTGTCTATGTGCTACCTCTTCTGTAAATGACTGTAAACTTTCACCTAATCATCTTTTGATAATCAATGGGCTGTGATTATATAAACTGAAAGTGCAAATTACCTACAGATATGTCGTTATCAACAAGAGCCATTTATTGAATACTGTCTGCCTATGTGACACACTGTTCATTAGATGCACCAGGAAACACTCCAACCCCCACCCAGATTTAGGCCATATCACTGAATTCTGTGATTTGAGCTTTGAGAAAGAGACTGTGTGATTCAATGGATAAGCTGGAAAAAGAAAGTTGAGCATTCGGGAACGGTGTTTTCCTAATTGTGTAGATCTTATTTGATCTCTCTGGCTTTCTTTCCGTGATATGCCCTCTTCTCCAGACCTCCTTCTAGTTGATTCCATTATATTTTCTATGTACCTCTATTATGCAATTATTATTTAGATTTTAGATAATTGCTATGGGGTTCAACTCTAATAAATGTGGATGCCCATGAGGCTCAACATAGTACTGTGCTCATCTTTGTTTATTCTGTAAATACTTAACATACATTTATTAAATTGATTAAAATGAGGGGTTAAATTGGAAGTTTATTAATCTAATTATGAAGCACTTTTGTAAAGTGTTTTCAAAATTATAATCATAATTATAATTGTATTATATGAGATTAGATTATTTGTCCCCTTCCCCTTTATTCAGTTTCAGGACTCACTCAAATAGGTGTATCAAAAATTTAGAAGAGCCTCTAAATCCTGAGTGTTTATTGAAACTGTACTCAATTTGGGAAGATGTGGAAAATCTATATTTTGCACTAATATTAGCAGTCATTATACCTTTATCTATAAGTGCTCTCAAACGAACTTAAAGGTAGTATGTAAAGGTATATGTATCTAATATGTTTTAAGTACTTCTCATTTGAAATTACTTTTTTCATGAATCTTTTGGTCATTTTCAACATTCCTTTGTCCTTCATTTGTCAGTCAAAACCTTTGTGAAGAAAGATGTTTGGATTTTTTTCCTTGTGTTTATATTTTTTTAATTAACAACACAATTTTTTAAAGTTGGGTAATGACTATGGTATTTCTGATTCAACAGGACATTTCTTGCCTTAATGTGACTCTGAACCAGTTCGGTCATGGTGGATATTTGGTTGCTTCTCCAGACATTCCTCAGTGCTAATGGCCCAGGGTCATTCTCCCCCTTTTTTTTTTCCTGGAAAGCAGATGGCTCTCATATCAGGAGATATCTTATAAGATATTTAATTTTCTGGGCCTGAGCCTATGTAATAACAATTACTGTTATTTTTTCCTTTTGAAATCTTTGACTCAAAGTAAAATCTATAAATGTAAATATAGATAATAATTATAGTAATAGTAAAGTTTAATTGTGAGCAATTTGTAAGGTAAGATAAATTTTTAAAAATTATATATGTAATAAAGAAAAAAATTACGGTGCCTACAGATGATATTTGGTTAATTGTGAGACCTCAAAGCATATAACTGAGATGTATACATACTTTTTTGTTTTGTGCATTATAATCTAGGTATGTTTTATATTAATTGATATATTGGTATGTTGTTTTATATCAATGAGACAATTGAAATAAGAGGCAATTAAGCATAACAAAAATAGCATACATAAAAAATCATTTCTTCAAGCCTTAGCCTTGAGACTTATCAAGTATATTTCATTGGGCAAATCACCTGTTTGAGACTCTACACTCACTCTAAATTGTTAAACAGAGCTAAAGATAATAAAGCAGTTCCACCATATTTGCATTTTTGCCTTCCATGGTTACTGTGGGTCAATCACAATCAGACAATATTACATGGAAAATTCCAGAAGTAAATAATTCATAAATTTTAAGTTGTGTACCATTCTGAGTAGCATGATGAAATTTTGCACCATCGTTTACTTTCCTTGCCAGGACATGACTCATCCTTAATCCAGTGTATCCACACTGTATATGCTACCCATCAATCACTTAGTATCTGTCACTAAGTAGCCCTCTCAGTTGTCAGATGGATTGTCATGTATCACCGTGCTTGTGTTCAAGTAACCCTTATTTTAGTTAATAATAGCACCAAAATACAAAAGTGGTAGTGCTGGCGATTCAGATATGCCAAGGAGAAACCATAAAATGCTTCATTTAAGTAATAAGATGAAAGTTATTGACTTAAGAAAGAAAAAAAATCATGCTGGGGTTGCTAGGATCTATGGTAAGAATGAGTCTTTTATCTGTAAAATTGTGAAGAGAAAGAAACTTGTGCTAGCTTTGCTGTCATACCTCAGGCTGCAAAAGTTACAGCCACAATGCATGATAAGTGCTTAGTTAAGATGGAAAAGGCACTAAATCTGTAAGTGTATGACATAAACAGGAAGCATGCTCCAATTGACAGCAATATATTGTGCCATAAAACATTGCTCTTATACAAAGGCTTCAGCAAAGGATCCCCTGAAACAGTGACACCAAGCCGTTTATTGCAAGTCAAGGATGATTGCAGATATTCAAGAATACAGAAGGTCAATAGTAGCCTAATGTTACATTACAATGCCTACTTCATTCATCACACTTCATCTCACTGCATATTTTTCACCTTATTATATCATCTCCTATCATCACAAGAAGAAAAGTGAGTACAATGCAAATAAGCTAGTTTTGAGAGCAAGAGAGATAGAGGCCAGATTTATGTAACTTGTATCACAGTACGTTGTTACAATTTTTCTATTTTATTAATATTGTTAATCTCTTACTGTTCCTACTTATAAAGGAAACTTTATGTTTATTATTTATTATTATGGATGTATAGGAGAAAACACAGCATATATGGGGTTCAGTAGTATATGCTGTTTCAGGTATTCATGGCAGGGGTAAGAGTTGGATCTTGGAAGGTATCCCCCACAGATAAGGAGGGACAACCATATTCAAGAATGTGATCTGTTGATTTGTTTTGTTAAGCTGAAATTCGCAGTTGGTACTTACATCTTCATAAATGCTGATGTATCTCTCATATAGGCTCAGTTTCTTTTATTTTGTCCCTTTTCACTTGTTTATATAACATGTAAATTTATTATTCCCATTCCAATAAGCCAGTTAAGATACAATATTAACAATGGTACCTCCACTAATTGGGCGTTACAAACTATGCAACACAATAAATCTTTAGTTCCCCTATGAGCCCTTCAAAGTAGGTGTTGGATTTTTTTCTGAAAAATAATAATTACACTCTACCTACTTTCCAAGCATTAAACCAATTGAGAAGCAGATACAGGTATCTGAGAATGATTAAAATGTCAACTTTTTAGTTGGAAAGCAGGACTGGATAATGCAACCACAAAATAACCTCCTGGTCTAATACTTTTCTCCTGGATTTAGACCATGATCCCCATCTGCAGGTAGATAAAGTACCTGGAGAAGACACCTTGTCAACTACATGAAAGAATCTCAGTCTTTTCTACAACTTTGTGTTCAAAGAACCTCCAGAGTCTAGATTCTGAATCACTTGACATTATACACCTGCTTTTAGAAGAAAATCCTCATCCTTGAACAGGAGTATTAATGCATGCTGGAGAATGCTTTAGTCTTACACAAAAGATACCATGAATACCAGATGGGAACCATCAATTTAATAACTTAACCTTTCTCAATAGAAAGGTGTGATCAGTGATGTCAGACTCTTTCCCATCTCTCCAATTAGATAAGTCAGTGTCTACTTCTGGCAAGAAAGTATGCTCTAGGAGTATAAAGACAGATAATCCCAAAGTGTTGCTCTAAAACTGTTCCTTCCTAGGTCATGGAGTAGATGTCACCTTTTTGGAAACCTGGGGAGAGGAATGTGGCTTCCTTTAATGGAAGTTATTGTCTTCCAATTTTTAGATAAAATCACTGAGCCTTATAGTGGTTACTTGCACAAAGTTTTACAGGGATTGAATAATAGAGCAAGAATTCAAATCTAAATTTTCTGATTCCATAGTCTAGATTATTTAAACATAGTCAAGGAGGAAGATATGCAAGAAAACTGATGTGAGAAAATGTTTTGGGCATTGCAGCTGCATATGATCAATAACCAAGTACAGATATTTATCTGCTTTTGAGGATCATTATGCAAATCAAATTAACTAATGCATATTAAAGTGATTTATAAATTTAAAATTATGAATGTATTGCTGATTATTATCACAGTTAATGTTCTCTACATCAACTTTTTCTCCTATAGTATAAGGTTAATGACTCTTGGCTACATCTTGGATTGCTGTGAGTATTAAAAACGATAATGTACCTGAAAGTTATTTGTAAGCTGTAAAGCATTGTACAAATGAAGGTTACGGTTATTGATTTGTACATTAATTGTTGGTCCTTGAACATGAGTTAGTTAATGCTTTAATGATGAAAATTTGAACTAAAATATCTGTTAGAGAATGCTGGTGTAAAGTAAATAGAGATTGAGACTATAATTTCAGATGAACAAAATGAAACTGAGAAACTGATTAGACTAATTGAACATTGCATTGTATTGATTTTGTAGTTACTTTCTACTTTCCAGCTCAGAATGCAAAGAAGCTAAAAAGGTGTGGACATTGGAAAACATTCGTGTAAATCCAGCTCATCAATTTGATGGCTTTCTTGCTACTCAAAAAATGTGATCCCTGGATCAGTAGCTTGGAAATCACCAGCATGCTTGTTAAAAATACAGAATATCAGGTCCAATTCCAGACATACTACATCAGAATCTGTAGTTTAACAAGATTCAGAAATACAGCTTTACAGGAAGTTAAAAAGAAGTGATTTTTATACCTCTAAAAGTATGTGTAATTATTAGATTTCTATAACACAACCAGGAAACTTTTCCTTCAATAGCATTTATGATATTTTTAATATCTTTAGTATTACAATTGCCATGTTCTGTAATAATGACTATTTAGAAAAACAAAAATACCAGTCATCTGTGCAGATTTTTTTCTTTATCTCATGTTTGTACCTTCTTTTTAAAGTTAATATATTTAAATTCCCACTCATCTTCAATGTCTTCTCTAGGTTTATACATTCATTCATTTATTCAATGAACATTTTTTGAATAGAGATAATGTACCAAACACTATGCTAAATTCTAAATATATAAAGAAAAATTGGAATAGTATGAGTTTTTAATCTCAAGTTGCCTATAGTTTAATAGTAGAAGATAGGAGCAACTAAATACACAGGTAAAAACTGAGAAAAGAACTCTGAGCGTAACAGACAGGGTGGTGGGCAGGCGTGCTACTCAGATGTAGTTGCCTGGGCAGGCCATCTAAGGTGGTGGCATCCCATCAACTTTGAAGAATGAGAAGAAGGCATTCATTTAAGAACTGAGCAGAGGCAAGATTGCTAAAGCTTTAAGGATGAAAAGAGTTTGGTATGGTCTGGAAGCTAACAGTAGGCTAGGGTCATGGAATGAATTGGGTGAGATGGATAGCAGTCAAAGATGAGGTTGCAAGGCCTCGATTATGTAGAGTGTTGCAGGCAGAAGTTGTGTTTGCCATGCTAGGTACAATAGAAAGGCATTGATATGTTTTCAGTAGATGGAGGAGTGAAGGTGGACCGTTACATTTCAAACAGGCCAAATTTACATTTGAAAAGATTTATTTGGCTGCTCTATTGAGTATAAATTGGAGCGAGACATGTTAGAAGCCTGCAGGAAGAATACAGATAGCTTGGATGAAGGTGAGAGATAGAGTTTTAGGAATATTTGTTTGTGTTGGTGGCTGTGCCATCAGATCCACCCCTCACTGTTACCTTTTCTGTTCTGCGTTTCAGGCTGCATTCCTTGACTGTGGCTGGCTTCCACTGCCACAGTCATCGGCTGCAGATTGAAATAAGAGAGCACATCTCTGCAGGTGCAGCATTTCAATCATGGCTCCAACTCACTCCATACTGGCTTGCTTTGGTTCTAGCTTCCACTAGATGTTGCTAGCCTCTAAACCTCCATAAAACCATGTCTTTCCCTGGCTCTGTTGCTAATTTTTGAGTTGTCCCATCAACTTCTGTTTAGCCGCTCAGCATTTTTTTTTTAAATCACCTGTGTAATCAATTCCCTGCATAAGATTTCCTTTGATGTAAATATATAAGTGGTTTCTCCTTTCCTGTTTAGACCATCATAAATGCAGAGGGTAGAGGAAAAGAAACAAGAATGTTACCCAGGTTTCAACTTTGATCAAAGGGGTATAAAACTGGGGCAAGTATAGTTTTGAAAGAGGGAAGTCAGTAATTCGCTTTTGAAAATCCTTGTCTTCATACCTTTAAATACAAACATCCAAGGCTTAATTACGTATGCAAATCTAGAATTCATACTAGATTATGAGTTATCAATCTCTGAATTATCAGATACTGATGGTGCTTATAGTCATGGGAATGGGTAGGTTATTCAGGGAATGATGTAGAAAGACAGGAGAAAAAGGGATTTGGACTGAATCCTAAGGATTTTGAGGTTGGCTGGTAGAGGAAGAACCTGCAAAAAAGACTAAGAAAGAGCTGAGGCTTTCCTGGACTTAGGACAGTAAAAGAATTGGAATATACAAAAGATGTCCCCCAAGTATCTCTCACATCATATAAATTATGCTGCCAAGTGAAAAAGCAACATGTGATTTGGCAACACAAAACCAGTAAAACTAGTTATAGCCCCTGAAAACTAGGAGAAAGACAAAACAAGATGAATTGACTTTAATGGAAAATAATTTGGCACTCTTGATTCTGATGCATATTTATTTTAGATTCAGGGGGTACATGTGCAAGTTTGTTATGTGAGTATATTGCATGATGCTGAGGTTTGGGCTTCTAATGATCCTGTCACCCAAATAATGAACATAGTACTCATTAGGCAGTTTTTCAACCCTCCCCCCACCCACTTCCTACCCTCTTTTGGAGTCCCCAGTGTCTATTGTTCCCATCTTTGTGTCTGCTGGTGCACATCTTGATTTATGTGCCCTGCGATGAAGGCAGGGCTATAGTCTGCAGTTGGTCAAGCCCTGTTGACAGGCCCAGCCTAGTCCAGGGAAGAGTGGAGCTAACAACCAGTACATTCTCTTTTAGCCAAGCTTTGCAAACTAGTTCAGTGTTATGTCTGCTAGAGGAAAGGAGACTTTCTATAAAGCCCTACTCAGATGAGAGAGGTTTTTTTTCTAACATATACAAAGGCATTTTTGCCTTAATAGTGGCTTTGGGATAAGGCAGGACCAAGAATGTTGGGCCACCAACCTCAATTTTAGCCTAACCACGTATGATGTCAACTCTTAGGCAAAGTCCAGGCCATGCTGCTGAGGAGAAGAAATTTTTGAGAGAAGTTTTTTTTTTTTTTTTTTTTTGAGACAGGGTTTCGCTCTTGTTGCCCAAGCTGGAGTGCAATCGCACGATCTTGGCTCACCACAACCTCTACCTCCTGGGTTCAAGTGATTCTCCTGACTCAGCCTCCTGAGTAGCTAGGATTACAGGCACCTGACACCATGCCTGACTAATTTTTGTATTTTTAGTAGAGACGTGGTTTCTCCATGTTGATCAGGCTAGTCTCAAACTCCCAACCTTAGGTGATCCACCCGCCTCGGCCTCTCAAAGTGTTGGGATTACAGGCGTGAGCCACTGTGTCCGGCCTGAGAAGTTTTTCTTAAAGTATGGTTCTTAGACTATCTGTATCAGAATCACTCATGAAGACAAATTCCAGGACCTCCTTATTAAAACTCAAGAAATCAAATCTGTAGAGTAGGATCCAGGACTTCAATATTTACAGGCATGTTAGGATGTTCCTATGCACATTAAAAACAGAAAAGCATTGCTCTAGGAACCATGCGCATAGGAACATCCTAACGTGCCTGTAAATATTGAAGCCTATGGTCCAGGAGGACAAATGATACAGACTCAATATGGGAAACATCTGCCCGACCCTGGTTTTAAAACCTGGTGGTCTCCCTTATGAACACTTATGAAGGAAGACACAGATAGCATTCATTTAATACACAACATTTAAGTATGTTTTATTCATGCCCAAATGATCTCACTCTCAATTCTTCCCTCCTGGACACTCCTAACCCCACCATCCTACACTTCTTATGGTTTAAGAAGGGTTTCCCTTAGAGCAGCCATGACTGATCAGCCATGTCCCTACTGCTCTTCTTCCTGCCACAGCACACTGCTCATGTCTCCCAGAGCCCCAATTGCAGTCCATCTTTATAAATTATTTGCTTACTTTTCTTTTAATCTATCCCATTGGAATGTACACAATACTAGAACATAAACCTTGCCACCCTTGTCAAATACTACATAGATCAATGCCTGGCTTAGAGTAGGTAATCAGTGTATATTTTTTGGCTTTATGAATAAACACAGAGAAATCTCTATGGAACAAATTTAGGATTGGGAGCTTTACCTATTCTTTTACAACTTTGTTTTTGAAATGATGATTCTTAGAGACATATTTTAAGTTAGTTTGCTTGAGTTTTAGGGAAAGTCTTGGGCATCCTTCAGAAATCACTCTTAGAGCAGTCATCTTAGGCATCTTTGGAAAGTGCTTCCAGTTAAAGAATTTGGAATCTAGAGCCACAGAAATCACTAGGATGAGTGCTTTTTCCAGTATTTTAATTGCTAATTTGTAATGAGGACCCATGAAAGCAACCCTGATGTTTGCTCAGTTTCTCTGTGCTCCGATTCTTCCTGCCTTCCTAAAAATGATGCATGTCTGGAGGGAGGTAAAACAGCCATTAATCCTGGAAGATATTTGTCCTCCTTCCTTTTGACATTTTATTGCCCTTTAACTCATTTGTGAAAGATATCAAAGCAGAATCAGACTGGGGAATAAAAGGCTGTTTCATTAAAATGGCCGATCTGCATAGATCTCTTTGTTCTTCCCTGTAGGGAAGATCAGTACATGAGGAAAGAATTTATGAAGAAAGAAAATTAGGTAAATTTGAACCAACAGAAAAAGTATCAGACCAACAATACTTATATTCTATTTAGGAAGATCAAATTATTTTCAAGCCCAAATTATAAAATTATTCCTGGTCAAAAGTATTAACAAGGCTGCAAAAGAAATGTGTCCGTCAAAGGTATAGTGCATTATTTGGAACTTGGCAAAAACAAAGGTATATATATTCAATTTCCATCTGATTGCTTTCTGGGGGAAAATCCATCATTTATGGGGGCTGAAACCTTAACTAGGGCATTCTTACCCCTATTTTTTAATTGCCACTCCACAGGACAGAGAAAATAATAGATGCTCTTTTTCCCTATCAGTTTTTAAACGTTTTCTTTTTGCAATGTTCCTTTCTGATACGGTACTTGCTGGTTCAACATGTAAAAGAACTGTGCTTGTGAAGCGTGTAGCAGGGGTTGTGATATGAGGCAATTTTAAACGTAAGGTCTCTGTGATTATGATTTGCTATCTATTGAGTATTTTCATTTAATATCTTTTGTTAGGATATATTTGTATAGATCTTTAATTGCATTTCTTTTAGTAGCAGTAACTGTAATTAGGTAAAATACACAAATACAGAAATATATGAAAAAGGAAAAAGTAATCACTTGCAATAACTTAAACCAGGGATAGACATTGTTGGCATTTTAGTATACTTCCTTCTATTATATGTGTATTTTATTCTCTGTGTAAGATTTATGTAGTATGTATATACATATGTAGGTATGTATATATTCACTTCTATATTACGCCCATGTCTAAGCTTCTTCTAGCATATGAGTGTAAAATGAGATCATTTTAACATATTCAATAAATAATCATCAAGGTCTACTATCTTCAAAGCACTGTCTCCCTCATTAAGAACCTAATAGTGAACAACAGCCAAAACCTCTGCCCTCATGGAGTCTATTTGGAAGTAAGACATTAACTTTCAATGTCAGGAATTACAGTGGTTTAGATCCTAGTTTTAGTGTCTCTTCAAATGCCCCACAACTTTTCCTTAGGATCGCTCAAGTTTGTCTTATGCTCACTATTGTTTTTCAGCTCCAGCCTCCACCTCATCCCACCGCACTCCTGCAAGTGTGGCTGATGTCCTTTGGAGATTGGACACAGCCATCACTGGGGCCCACCACGGCTTTCCGGAGCCAGACTCAGTATGTGGCTGCCTGGGGTAGTCCCAGGATTGGACACTGTAGGCAACCTAGCCATGTGATGCCAGCCATCACATGAAATATTTATTTCTAAATATTTTCCATTATGTAGAGAAGAAGCTGGCCATTACTGGGGAAGGTGATTATCTGCACATATTGTTCCAAGTGATTCAGCTCTAGCCCCAGATTTACATACCCTCCTCTGCACTACAAAGTCCTGAAAGTTAACTGGTGCCTCATCTTTATTTTTTTTTTTAGTTTTTAATTATTGTGGATACATAATAGTTATGCATACTTACAGAGTACATGTGACATTTTACTACCAACATACAATGTGTAATGATTAAGCCAGGGTAATTGGGGTATCCAAGACCTCAAGCACTTATCATTTTTTTCTGTTAGGAACATTCCAATTTCGCTTCCTTTAGTTTATTTTAAAATATTTAAAATATATACAATGAATCATTGTTAACTATAGTTGCTCTATTGTGTTACCAGATAGTGGATTTTTTTTTTTCCTTCTATGTAAGTGTACTTTTGTAACTGTTAATGCACTTTAAGGTAGTTTAGCATTCCACTGTTACACAAGAGTGTTTGTTGGGGATTTTAAACTCAACACTAGTGGCTTGTCAAAATATTTCTTTCAAGCACTTACAGGATATTACTTGAAAAGAGTTCTGATTAATTATATTTGCATTATCTCACTACATTTTATGTGATATTTTAGCTACCCTGTAAAACTGGAACCCTAAACAGCTGCTTAAAGGGCCCGTCCTTTAATCTGGCTCTTCTGCTACCATCACTAACCTTGGGAAAGCGGAGAGAATTTATTGTCTCTCCCACCCAAGGGCGGCAGACCCTTTCCTTAATTTCTATGGCACTGTAATGACTTGACACTTACAACAAAACTCGACTGAGGTTCAGGAGTGCATTCTAGGAAGTAAAACATGGAGAATAATTTATAAAGTTCTGTTAGGTTTGGCTACTCTGGGGGCCTATCTATGATAAAGGAAACCAGGGTCAGGTGTTTCTCTGCCCAGCTCCTATTTTGTCACTCTGTGCCAAAGTACGATTCTCCTCCTTTCAACAAGATTGTTCCCATGTCTTTCCAAATCCCCCAAAATCTCTCAAAAAGCAAAGGGAATTCCTTTCTAATGGCCTTGGGTTTACCTTCACAATTCTAATTTCCTATGCCAGGATTTGCCATACATATCTAGTCTATATCTATAGGCTAAGACAACATATGAAGGGTAACTAAGGACCCCCTTTAAGGGGAACTTTTCTTGTACACATTGTGGGGTCCCAATTCTCTCACTGTATAAAACAATCCAAATGTTCCATCTAACAACAGTATAGAGTTATCAAACCTCAGACAAACCTGTAAATGTAGTGCCTCCATCTTCCAGTGCGATTCCTTTAGCCAGTCTGATCCCCTGTATGAGATGATCATTCCTCCATCTCCTTATGCCTTTCATCTAGTTTTGAAAGTCTCAATCCCAGATTTTCTGTGAGCAACTGCTCAATGATCTGTGTGTGTATGCATGCACATACATGAGTATACACACATGCGTGCACACACACATTTATCTCCAGGAGAACAAACAGAACTTCCAGGCATAGAATATTTTAAATGCTTAAGCAGCAAAGAACACTTTTGCCAAAGAAGCAAAAAAAAAGCATTTAGAGACAAAACTACTAAGAAGTGTACATAGTTTACATTATATTCTCAACCTAAATATTACCATTCAGCAGTCAGGAAAATATTGGCTTCATGTATTTCTTCAAGATAATGACTAGGGACTTGTTATATATTTATGAAACTGAGCTCATTCAAGCAAATTTCCTAGAATAAAAAAGGACATCATATTTTTAAAAAATTAAGTTTTTTATGTATACTGCATTTTTAAATAAAATTAACATTTTATCTTTTATTGAGTTTTGAATACTGAAATTTTACTTAATTTTATGTGTTTTTTCTTCTGTCATTAACTATTTTTAAGAACCTTGTTTTAGCAGCTGCATCCATAACATGAATGTGTAATAACATCACATTTCTTTTGTTTGCAGAAAAATTCGTTTTCATTTTTTTAAATTCTAAACAACATTGGAATAGTATCCATAAAAGCCTTTGCCTGCTTTATCAATTTTCTCCCTTAAGATATGATCTTATGGGTGGAATTGCTGTGTCATAAGATGTTATGGTTGAGCCTCAGGAAATGGGGTCTCATTCCACTGGCCCTGCTACATAATAATGTGTCCTTTTCTGTGGAACTGGTGGGGCTAATAACTTATGATCATTGCTAGTAAAGAAGTTTTGTCAAGGCTACCATGCTTTTGCCATAGTTGTGCTGAAAGAAATTCAATATCATCTTAAATTTTCTTGCTAAAAGTCCCTCTTTAAGCAAGAGATATTTAAGCAATTGGTATTTACTAATTACATATTACCATAAGTATATACATTTATCCAATGCAATCACATTGAAAATTCTCAGTTTATGGCATAATGAAAAGGGACTCTAAACATCAAACTCTTGGAATGGTAACATATATTTGTTTGGGTCATCTCAGGAGGTATAAGCAGATTCTGCTAAAGGTCTGTATCTGTAAATAACGGAGAATCATTAAAAGGAGTAAGCCTCTAGGAACCACCTTCGTTTGACTATGAAAGGATTGTTAGCATCAGATGAGATGAGGTATGTGCCCTGTGAGAAGAGTGTCCAGCCCCACTAGTGCTGGCAGCTGTAATGCATTTCCAATGCAGTCCCTTTCCATGCTGATTACAGTGTGTTGATTACTCACATCTGGGACTTGTATTTGATTAAATTCACAGCATTTTGCTCTCTTCCAATTTCCAATCTTGCTTTTTCTTCAGTCCTCTCTTTGTTGTAATCAAATTTCATTTCAGTCTGTAGTCAAATTGATGGCTTCTCTAAAGTTGTATTAAAATTTTGATTTCTTTGCATTCTTTTCCAAGGTTCTGCTATGTTTGCCCCTTCTAAATTGTTCAAACCTTTGATGGAGTAAATAAACACTCATGAATTCACATAATTCTGTAGTTACTCTCTGTCACCAGTCAGTGTTATTGTTTGAACAGGTATGATTTTCATGTCATTGCTGAATGCTTACCCCTTCATTAGATTACCTGAAGTCATCAAAGGACAACTCTAAACCTTTGGGAAACACACTTAAAGTGTGGTCTCTCTCTCTGTCTCGCTCGCTTGCTCGCTCGCTCTGTGTTTGTGTATGTTACAGGACCATACACATGGTAAACACTAAGTATATAGGAATTCCTTCTCTATTTCAACATCTTACACTTAATTTAGTAATGTAAATTTCACATTTTACTTAGATATAGAAATTAAAGGCTCTATAACTGCATTGTCTTCGAAATGGTTAAGTATAAATTTTTATGTTACAAAACTCCATATTTAAACACAAAGAATACAGGTCGAATTTCATATTAATTAATACATTTTCTGCGCTAGCCTTTGGCTAAGTGCTTAGAGGCACACAATGGAAAATATACCTTGCCTTTCATCTTCCTGATGGAAGATAACAATTAAGAATTCTTACCATTTTGCCAAACCATGGTACTGAACACAGTCTTTTGGGGTGTGAGAGGACACTGTCTTCACTGCATAACAAATGTCAATGCAGTTTCACCTTCACAATGTAAACATCACAACATTTCATAGGGTTAAACATGCATAGGTTATGCTATTATGTTAGTGTTTAGTAGCTGGTGTTTTAGATAATTTTAATGTATTTTTGAGATTCACTTAATATTCAGTTTCATAGTATAGATTTTAAGTGAGCACTGTAGATCTTGAGAGGAATAAGAAGTTAGCACAAGCAACTTGTCGACTATCTTTCATTTAACTAGTCATCCAATAACTATTGAGCACCACTATTTGCCAGTCATTATTACAAGTGTTTGGGCCCCCATCAGTAAAAACAGATAAAAATTCCTTTTGTTATGCAGCTATAATATGCAAAACAAATTTTACCAAATGCAATTCATTAAATAAATGGTTTACCTATTACTCTCTATTTGTACACATGCTAGGTCCTGTAATAATGATTATAAAGTATATAAGTTATAGGGAAAGCACTATTTTGGGATAAAAGAGCATTGCATTTCACATAATCCACCAAAATCTGCAAAACTATTGTTCTTGCTATAATGTTATGCAATATTAAGAAATAACTATCTTGTGAATACAAGTCATTTGACTTATTCAAGAATATACCAAATGTCAGTTATTTGGTCAGAAATAGGATCCAGCATTTTTCAGAGTCAACAAAATCACTTTTGTTGAGAGGGAGTTGTCAGGTGCTTTTAATGATATACTATTGTTTATTCTGCTACTAAGCTGAAGACAATTACCATTAACCTGACAGGTGTTAGCCTGCTTTATTTTGGTTTAGATTTGTGATCTTCCTGGGCAATGAAAATAATGCAAAATGTTCAAACACACACATATTCAGAATATGGCTAATTAAAATAAAAGATATGATAAAGTTTATGGAGTGGAATGCTATTTTTTTATTTTAGGAATAGTAATTTCTCAATGTGGGAAAGAATTTATGCTATGATAATATGTGCTGTTGTTAATAAAAACAAAAGCAAAAAACCTCCACAAAAACAAAAAAAAACCGATTGAATTATTGACTGAATTCAAACCTATCTGGGAGATAGAAGTTAGGTAAAATTTAAGAAAAGGATACCACTGCAGGAAAACATTGTATTTGTTTATGAAAACTTGTTATTTAAATAAGAATTGTTTTAGTTAAAATAATTGATTGGTTTTAAATGGTTTATAGAAAATCAGAATCTAGAAACTTTCCGATTTTCTGTCACCAATATTCTTTGATAAGCTGACTTTAACAGTAATGAAATATCTCATTAGATTGCATTATATCTCATTAGATTAGTATTATAATGTTTTGAGAAATAATTTATGATTCCTTTGAAAAAGAATACATCTTTTTCTTTTTTATTCAAAAAACAGTGTATGAAAACACAAATGCATGCATACACACATGCATACTTTTTATATTTCCTAATTCTACACAAATAATTTTCTAAAAGTAAAATTAAGAATACCATTATTTTCATTAAAGCAAGCATAAACTGGACTTATAATTTGTGAAGATACTTCAAAATTTTGTGGAAATTATTTGGGTATAAAACGTAAGTAAAAGATAAGCAAAATATCTTGTTGCTTTTTCATTTATCACAAAATGCAAAAAAGCAGAAATCCTGGCCAGGCATGGTGGCTTACACCTGTAATCCTGGCACTTTGGGAGGTCGAAGTAGGTGGATTGCTTGAGTCCAGGAGTTCATGACCAGCCTGGGCAATATAGTGAAGCCCCATCTCTACAAAAAATACAAAAATTAGCCCAGCATGGTGGCACGCGGCTGTAATCCCCCCTACTCAGGAGGCTGAGGTGGGAGGATCACTTGGGTTAGAAAGGTCGAGGCTGCAGTGAGCCAAGATGGTGCCACTGCACTCCAGCCTGGGCGATGGAATGAGACTTTCTCTCAAGAAAAAAAAAAAAAAAAAAAGGCAGAAATCCTGTTTTTTTCTTCATTTACATAAAGCCTTTAGTTAAACAGCTAAATAACTTTGACTATGTCAACTTTTTGATTCACAGTGACCAGTATTGTATTTTGCATCACATAACCTTCCTCTTAGTCTATACAGCAACATCCTTCTCTTGGTAAATAAAAGTTCTTTCCCTTTTCACATCACATCTTTATATATACTTTACCGTCTTTGAACCTGCTCTTGGATATGGACTGCCTTTATTATTTTTCCTCACTTGGTACTTCCTGTTCTCTTTAAAAAGTCTTTTAGATTCCAGTTCTTTAAATATCTGGAGTATTCTGTCATCGTTTTACTTCCAACCCCGTCCAAACCCAAAGATCATTATTTCAACTATGTTCATGTCAATAATCTCTACTCTTTTCCACCTCTTTGGTGTATCTGATCTGCTTCTAAGCTCACTCACATGGCTGTAGCAGACTTCAGAAGATGCTTTTAAACTTACTCACCTGGCTAGGCCTGTCAACTGAGCTATCTTGTGACATGGTAACTAGCTTTCCCCAAAGTGAACAATCCAAAAAATGAGTTAGAGAGCACTCCCAAGACAGAAGTCAGTCTCTTTCTTTATTTCCAACTTTTAAGTTCAGGGGTACATGTGCAGAATGTGCAGGTTTGTTACACAGGTAAACGTGTGCCATGGTGGTTTGCTGCACAGATCATCTCATCACCTTGGAATTAAGCCCGGCATCCATTAACTATTCTTCCTGATGCTTTTCCTCCTCCCCTGCACCCACCCTCTGACAGGCCCCAGTGTATGTTGTTCACCCCCATGTGTCCATGTGTTCTCATCATTCAGCTCCCACTTGTAAGTGAGAGCATGTGGTATTTGATTTTCTGTTCCTGCGTTAGTTTGCTGAAGACAGTGGCTTCCAGCTCCATCCATGTCCCTGCAAAGAACACGATCTCCTTCCTTTTTATGGCTGCATAGTATTCCATGGTGCATATGTACCATATTTTATTTATCCAGTCTATCATTGATGGGGATTTAGGTTGATTCCTTGTCTTTGCTATTGTGAATGTTACTGCGATTAACATACATTCACGTGCCTTTATAATAGAATGATTTATATTCCTTTGGGTGTATACCTAGTAATGGGGTTGCTTGGTCAAATGGTGTTTCTGCCTCTAGGTCTTTGAGGAATTGCTACATTGTCTTCTAAGATGGTTGAACTAATTTACACTTCCACCAACAGTGTAGAAGCGTTTCTTTCTCTCCACAACCTCACCAGCATCTGTTGTCTTTTGACTTTTTATAACAGCCATTCTTACTGGTGTGAGATGGTATCTCATTGTGGTTTCGATTGGCATTTCTCTAATGATCAGTGATGTTGAGTTTTTTTCATATTTTTGTTGGCTGCATGTATGTCTTCTTTTGAGAATTATCTAGTTATGTCCTTTGCCCACTTTTTAATGGGACTGTTTTTTTTCTCGTAAATTTAAGTTTCTTATAGATTCTGGATATTAGAGCTTTGTTAGATGCATAGATTGCAAAACTTTTCTTCCATTCTGCAGGTTGTCTACTCTGTTGACAGCTTCTTTTTCTGTGCCAAAGCTCTTTAATTAGATCCCATTTTTCAATTTTTGCTTTTGTTGCAATTGCTTTTGTCATCTTCTTCATGAAATCTTTGTCCATTCCTATGTCCTAAATGGTATTGCTTAAATTTTATTGTAGGGTTATTATAGTTTTGGGTTTTATATTTAAGCCTTTAATCCATCTTGAGTTGATTTTTGTATATGGTGTAAGGAAGGGGTCCAGTTTCAGTTTTCTGCATATAGCTAGGTAGTTCTCCCAGCACCATTTATTAAATACAGAGTCCTTTCCCTATTGCTTGTTTTTGTCAGGTTTGTCAAAGATCACATGGTTGTAGGTGTGTGGCATTATTTCCAGGCTCTCAGTTCTGTTCCATTGGTCTATGTGTCTGTTCTTGTACCAGTACCGTGCTAGTTTGGTTAATGTAGCCCTCTATAGTTTGAAGGTGGGTAGCGTGATGCCTTCAGCTTTCTTGTTTTTGCTTAGGATTGCCTTGGCTATTTGGGCAATTTTTGGTTCCATATGAATTTTAAAATAGTTTTTTTTCTAATTTTGTGAAGAATTTTAATGGTAGTTTACTGGGAATCACACTGAATATATAAATTGCTTTGGACAGCATGGCCATTTTAACAATACTGATTCTTCCTATCCATGAGATGGAATATTCCATTTATTTGTGTCATCTCTGATTTCTTTGAGGAGTGGTTTACAGTTCTTGATGATGGCCTTCACTTCTCTTGTTAGTTGTAATCCTAGGCATTTTATTCTTTTTGTGGCAATTGTGAATGGGAGTTCATTTGTGATTTAAGCCAGTCTGTTTACGCAGGTATAACCTATTCTTGGAAGTGATGTCTATTACTTTTGCCATGTTCTATTTACTCGAAGACAATGAAGGATAAGTGATTTCATAAAGGCATAAACACAGAAAGAAGGATCGTTGGAAGTCATCTTAGAGACTACCTACTACAGAGGGAGAAAATGACATTAAAAAAGAACAACCTAAGATAAGCAGAGATAAAGGAATGTAAAAGGAAAACACAAACTGAGAGAGTAGAAATAAGCCCTATGTACCACAATAAAGGTAAACATTAAAAATGAGCTATTAAATAGAGAAATTATTACTAATGTATCTTCAAAATATAAAATACAGTTGTAAATGAAGATACAGAACCTCTTATTTGCATATGATATGATTACTTACTTAGAATATTCAAAAAAATTGTCATACTCTTAGAACTTACTAGAGAGTTGATACACTCTAGTAAGTTTTTAGGACTTAAGTTTTAGGATAAAAACTCAACATGTAAAAATTCTATATAACAGTAACAAAGCTATATACCAGTGACAAAATTAATTAGAAAATGTAGGGAATAAGCTTCAGTTTACAGTAGCAATAAAAAGTTTGTTATCCAGAAACAAACCTGAACAAAAATGTTCAAACCTTTAGGATAAAATTGCAAAATAATAATGGGAGGTATTAAAAAAACCTGAATAAATAAAAAGAACTGTACCTGTTCAAAGACTGGATAATATTAGTAACATTAAAATACCAATTTTCATTAAATTAATATATAAATTTGATTTAATTGCATTTATGAACAAGTTTTTTGATGAAATTAGAAATGCTGACCCTAAAATTCATAGGTATAATGAAATAGAAAAAACAGGAATAGCAATTTTGATGAATAATAAGGTAGCCAGGCTTGATTTACCAGATACCTAGACTTCCAGAGATCCATAATAATTGGAAGTGTGAAATTAGCAAAAATACACCCAATGACACAAAACAGAGGATCTACAAGAAGATCTACACATTTAGGATGATTTCATATTTAGAAGAGTAGGCATTACAAATAAAGAGAGAAATAATAAATTATTTTATACATATTGACAAGAAAATAGAAAAATACTATGAAATTGGATGTCTTCTTCATAGCACACACTGATATGATTTTCAGATAAATTAATATCTTGAATGTAAAAAGGTAAATTTTATTTAAAACTTCTAAATAATATAGAATTTCTTAAATAAGATTAAAAATACAAACAAGAAAATACATATATTTAATCACATTTTAAAAACATGCTCAAAAAAGACACTATTAAGACTGAAACAAAAGCTCCAAAATGAGAGTAGTTTTTCCAACATACATTAACTGGCAAAAGGTTAGGAATAAAGGACTCTTACAAATAAAAAAGAAGACAATACAATAGAAAAATATGCAAAATACTTGAACAAACAATTTCCAAAGGAAGAAGCCTAATAAGGAAAATATGGCCGGTACCCTTGTAATCCTAGAAATGAAAGTTAAAACGGCAATTATAAACCAGTTAATGTCTATTTGATTGGCAAAAATTGACAAAACCAATACTGACAGAGATAAGGAGATCAACTAACATATGCATGCAGTTGGTGCAGACAGAAATCACCGTTTTGGAGAATGTTAACAATAGCTAATAAACGTGAAGATGCTTTTATCATACAATCATCAAATTCTACTTCTTGAGACATACATAGAAAAAGTGAATAGGATTTGTGCCTAGGAAGATACAAGAATTTTTGTGGAGCCATGGCTTTCACTAGCCAAAACCAAAACCATCCTAAATTCCTATCACTGAGGAATGTAAATCTAACTCATATTATAATTGTAACTTTAGAATCAATACATTGTTTAAGAATAATAAGCATCATTTATTGACATGGCCAAATGTCAGAAAAATAGTATTGAGTGTAAAGAGTAAGTTACAAAATAATACGTACTGTTTGCTGCCATTTTTATAAAGTATAACAACCAGCAAAATGACAAATTATAGTATTTATATTTAAATATGCTAAAAATATAGATTTATGGAATTGATAAACACTGCATTCACAACAGTAGTTGCCCTTTGAGATAGGAAAACAGGGAATGCCAGTTATAGATGCTCTTTGAAAAACTCTTATGTACTAGTAAGAGTTAATAGAGCTGGGTGGTGGGTATATGAACAACGATTATCTTCTGTATTATTATTGAGTTATTTGAAATAATTCATAATATATTTAAAAAAATAATTATTCTTCCTGTCCATTTCCATTAAGACATCTGTGGTCCAGAGCTAAGTTAATTTATGCTTGGAATCCTGTCATGGATGTACTGTTGACATTCTCCGTCCACAGTTTAATCTGTCAGTCAACTCTAGCCTATCATTTACAATAATCAGCAGGAACATCTAATTTCTTTTTACAATCATTTCACAATATCTGCTATATTGAGTCCAAGCCTCTATTTCTGGTATTCCAGGCTATCCAGAATCTGCCAAGACTGCTCATTCTTATATTTTTTCTCTTCCATAGGAAGCTCGCACTTCAGTTAAGCATAACCGCCCATTGCCCCGTCACTCAATCTGCCATTCCAAAGCCTACTGCTCCATCAAGGCACAGTTCAAATGACATAACTTTTATAATTTTCCTTTCTGACCACTTCAGCTAATACTGATGTTCTTTTTTATAGTTTATATTATCTATAAAATCAGTATTGTAGCAGTTACTTCCTAAATAGGCTCAATTTTTGTTGTAAAATTTGGATTCAAACATTTAATCCTGTGAGGGCCAGGAAATATCTTATTTTCTTTTCTATTAATCATAGGGCTAAATACACTCATTCCTCTAACTTAGCTTTTGTTCCAGGATGCTCAAATGGCACTTAGGCTCTCTGTAAATCTGGAATATTCCTGACTTTTACCAAATTTTAACTCTCTTATCTTTAAACAACCACTAAGTCCTTTTTTGTAGCTTCATTAATGTATTTTTATTTGTGAATTTATCTCTGTTTTCACTGAATATCCTTATAGAATCCAGTATTACTTTGTGCAGGTTGAGAGGATAGAAATTATAACATTGATGTTTATATATCTTGGTGAAATTATCGCCAATACTTACAGAGTGGGGGAATTTTGCCTTTTTTTTTTTAACAGGAATCTATGTAACTACCCTGGCCCCCTTCTAGATCCTATAATGAAGCCAGAGTGATCTTTACAAAATTAAAATTAGTCACTCTCAGGTTAAATCCTCAAATGGCTTTTCATTGTCCTCACAGGGTCCTAACTCCTCAATATGACCTATGGAGACTTGAATAAGATACCACTGCCTATGTCCTCCAGTCTCACCATATGCCTCCCACCACTTAGCTGTCCACACCTTGGCTTCTTTCAGTCTCCGTAAAACCACATTCTTTATCTTCTCAAGGCTGCCAAACACAGCCCATTGCCCATCATCCTTCTTCACACACAGGCTATCTCTACCTTTCCAACAGGTTTTATGTTAAATATTATTTTCACAGTGTATCTTTCCTTGACTCCTCCTACCCATTCAGTTCAAACTCTTATAATTTCACTAGTTCGTTTCATTTATGCTTCATAACATCCATAAAAACGAAATTATTTTGTGTTGTGTTTCTTTTCCATGAGTCTATAAACTCTCCAGAAGTTAGGACTCCATGTTTACTTCCCTAGTATGTATCCACTGGCTAACAAAAGGTAACAGTAGATGCTGTATACATATTCATCGAATGCATCACTTAAAATATTAATTGCTTCAAATGATTAAAATAAATAAGAAATGTAATTTCTTGCACACTTCTTTCTACTTTCTTCAGTTTCCTGTTATTTGTTGTTGTTATTCTATGCTTACAGATTGGAAAAAGATGAAGGAAACAAAAGCACATTTCTAAAAAAGAAATCAGATCTAAGCAAACCAAATTTCTGAGCATATACAAAAACTTGTTTTTTCAGATTTTCTAAGGTTGCAAAATAGAATTAAATCCTTTGTAAGTACTATTTCCCCTTATTAAGTGTGATTTAATGTATTGGGGGGGTCATTGATTACTTTTTTTAAAAAAATAAGAGTTCCTAGGAATTAAAGAGAAACCAAAATATTCACCAGGGCAGTGTTTAATATTTAACGAAACAAAACAAAAATGTACAACCCGATGCTTGATTCTTTCAAACCAAGCACCCCTACCTGGCCCATTCTCTAATCGTTTCTTTAGCCATTTGCTCCGTTTGCATCTCTGCTGCGTGTTACAATAGCCCTACATAGGCTTTGGAAACAATAACACAACCCCCTTCTCAAATGAGAAAGGGAGAGGGGAAAAAACGTATAATCTGTATTCCACACCCTGCTGTGTTGTGGCTGCTCTAGGTGATTAATGATAATGGCCATTTGTCCAAAGTATAGACTCAGTTCACAAATGGGATTGGAAAACAACTTTATGATAAATGTGGAAAATATGTATTTCTTCTTCTATGGTGTATGCCTTTCTTTATACATAAGATAGAAGGCATTTTTTAAATTCTATTTTCACATAATAATACATGAAATTACAGCTTTTATAATACTGTGTATTGAAAGGAAGGATTGATTTGGTCAACCGAGAAACATAGCTTATTGTCCTCAGAACTGTGGGAATTATATGTACTGATATCTTACAATCTGTGAAGTTCTTCTAAAGAAAATATTATGTATTGTACATTTCTGGTTTATTTCATGGTGACTATGCAATTGATATGGAAGAAAGAAGTTTAAAGTTTCTATCCTGATGCATACCTACTTATTTACATAAAGTTTATAATGAGTTTTAGAACAAAAATGTTGACTAGGTCGAAGGGGAAATTATCAATGATTTGAATCCCTCTGGAAGTGATACATTTCTGTTACTCCTTTAAATTGTATTTTAACTTATCTTGGTGAAGAAATAGCTCCCTGTGACCCATTTTGTAAATGATGAAATGTTCCAGGACTTCATTGAGGTAATAGGGGGAAGTCAGTTCCCAGTATTTGCTATGCGTCGGATTGTTCCTCTAATAAACTAAATGTAATTAAAAATAGAGCAGGGCCATTGCATTTTAATAGCTCGGAGTCTTCCCTGTGGAAGAGTCAGCAAACAGTGAGAGAATATGAAGATTCAGCTCCCCAGCACCTGCCAGGCAGGCTTTGTCAAGATTAACAGCATCACACCAGGTTATTAGAGGAAACAAAAATACTTTTGAGGCTCTGTGGGTAGTTACGATATCACGTTTTATTATCTTCTCCAAAATGGAATTACTCATTGTAATTGCTTGCCAGTCACAGGCCAACAAACATGACAGAAAAAAAACCCTCATATCGGGGAGACGCAGTTATAATGTACAGGCAACTGACCTAGAGAATTGTTTTTAAGGACACATTATGTATTTGTAAAAATCATATGCTTTATGGAACTTTACAGATTCTAGAATAGGCACATATGCGGACCTTGCAATTTGAAGTGGGCATAGGCAGAATTTGAATTCCTATTTAAGTAAGGAAATGGGGGGTGTAAGGAGATTGAGTGATTTGAACAAAAATCCTGCTGCTAGTGAGTGTAGAGTTGAGAATGAATTGCAGTCTTCTGACTTTAGAGTCTGCTCTTTCTGCTATTCTGTGTAGCCCTGCCTGAGTTCAGCAGCAAACATACCGTGTTTGCTGCCACTTTCAAATCATACCTTTCTTGGCAAAAGAGTGATTTTGAAGAAATTAAAAATTTCCTACAGGAATGATACAAACGAATTGTAGTTTAGTAAATGGCCTTAAGAAAGCTGGAGGATTTGATGTCAGGCATGGGATATTTGATAAAATGTGAGAAGTCCCTATCTCTGTGAGCAAGATGAGAAAGTGATGCATTAGTAAGCATTGTGGAATTTGTTGTTGTTGTTGACTTTATTTCCAAACCAAAGGTGATTATCAAAAAGTGAGATAGGGTAATATCATAGGTATCTGGGGGAGTTGGGGCTAACTGCCACATTCAAGAACTTCATGTGTGGCCTGTATGGAGGGAGGCAGTAATAATATGTTTTGAAATCTGTTTGAGGTCAGAAGAAAACACTGAAATGTTAAGTCAAGACTCCTGGACTCCGTACTTTACCAAACTAAATGAATATCCTAGCTGAAGTTCTGATTGTACATAAAACAGTACACGGAGGCTGATTCTATTCATTATCATACAGACTATTACTGCCTGGTACACCTGAATCCTAGGCTATCCAGAGGGAAATGATTCATTGTGGTTCAGTTAGTCCAACAGAACTGCATCTGGAAATGTATTCAGAACACAAGATTTCTGGCAGAGACAGCAACCCCTGCTATAATTTAAATAAAGGAAACATTTTGTGTGCTCAAATCCTTTATTTTCTGCGTTATATGCTAAAATCACAGATGGAGTTTTCTACCTATAATCCCATCACCTTGATTGCAATTTACTGAAGATTGAAAAGAATATTGCTTCCTTGTTTATTATTTACTATATTTTTAAATTTGAAGCTTTTTCAATAATATTTGAATCAGGTATGTTGTATTTTAGTGCTTTAAGTTCTCTGATATTTTAACAGAGCGATACCATCACTTGTAGTCTAAATTTTCGTATTTTCCTTTGACTATTGTCTTTCCAAGCTATAATCTGAAAAAAATCCATAGTAAAAATCATTTGCCCTTGGATTTTCTAGCTTGTCCTGGGGCTTAATCCTGTCCCAAACCTGTATTTAGCGGTAACCAGTCTGTCACCAACTTTTACCTTAATCTGCTTATATTTGATGAACAGTTCTCTTAAAACTCTTACTCTATTTATTCTTGGAGTCTTTGGGTTTATGAAGACTATTTCTACTACCAACGGAACTCATCATATTCCTCACTGTAGTTCCAATTGATGGCCACAGATAATAGTCACTTGAGGTCCTCTGCAGGTAGCATTCTCTATAAAGTCACTGATATTTGTGCCAAGGATGTTGTCTCCTGACATTCCCTTCCATTATGTACATACTACAGTTACCAAATCCATGCATTCTTCAACCCTCAAAGCACATTTTCACTTGAGCAGCAAAGCCATGAATGAGCAGCAAAGCCCAGGGTAAGAGGGGCCTCTGCTTGTAGCCCCATGTAGTTCATATGGAAATTCTTGGACCTGAGCCAATATTCCAGCTCCCAGTCAAATATCATTTTATCTTCATTTTGCCTTTTCTTTCCTCCCCAGCCCCAGTCCGTTGTAAATGTCACTGCTGAATTCCAGTAGTAGACAAAGCATAGATAGTGACTGCATCCCCACTGTATCTGCCACTCCCTTGGTCTGGTTATATCTTATACAAAAGACTTTCTTTCTGAAAAGTATGTTATACTTAAAGATTTTCTTTCTTCAATAAAATAGATTTCACACTTTGAATGACTCACCAAAGCATGTGTGAGCTGAAGATTGACACTGAGGGAGGAATGTTTTAGCAGGAGGCCAAAAAAAAAAAAAAAAAAAAGTGGCAAAAACTATAATTTTACATTTGCTGTCTTTGGCTAGTCTTTTTTTTTTAATTTTTTTAAAGCCTATTCTAGAATGGTGGCAGAAGAATGCCCAACTTCTGCGTTTCAATTGTATTCATATTCTAACTGCTCTTATTCATACCATCTGTATTTCAACCACATGTTGGCCATGAAGTAGTGAAACACAAAGTGGGTTCAGAACCTTGTATCTATTTCTATAGTAAATAATGCAGTGCGTGAAAAAAATGTCACTTCTTTAATCTGCTACCTTATGCTTTATTCATTGCCATAGTGAACATTATGGATTTAGTTATATCTAGTTAAGTTATAACTAGTTATAACTAGTTAAGATAGCTAGTTAAGCGTACATTCAGAGAGAATTTCTCATGTGGCAGGAGATGCACAGGATGCAGGAAATCCAGGTCCTCAATATCTAAAATAGAAGCATATTGCCTTTGTTTTATTTCCTGAATATTTGTCCTCGTTAGTAAAAGTAAGAACATGCCTATTTTTGGAAACTTATTTTAAGTTTTTTAAACAATCATTTTGTTGCAGAATAATTACTGTGAATGAGACAATGAGCTGACTTGCCAAATTGGATACTGCAGCAATACATCCAATTCTGATTGCTTCTTAGAGACTGGCTTAGTACCTCTAGACATTTCCAGTGTCTTTTGACTATATGCTTGTTAAGAGCTTCTATTATGAATTCAGAAGCTTTCAAATTAAATTCATAAATGCTCTGGATCTGAATTCCAACCTAAATTTAAAACACATGTGCAAGCACTGAAAGTATTCCCTCTAAAACTTAGGACTTGTTGGTTAATCTAGTTGGTTTTTTATGCTGATTAGACTATGTAGTCTAGAATTCTTCTATTATATGTTATAATATGTGTAAATTTCAGCTAAGTTTTATCTCTGTGGAGTAGTAGAGAGTGAGCCAGACCAGCAGCCCCTAACCAAAGCAAGTGGGGTAACAGATGGAGTGCACAGTATGAAATTAGAGAATAACTGGCAGGATTTTTTTTTTAATGATCCATCTGGAATCCAAGGGTCAAGATCATCAATTCCAACACTTACACAGGACCACAGCCTCAATTTACATCTAATTTCTAAGGTGACTTTTTAAAAATGTCTTCATTTTAAGTGAAATTTATCTGGAAAATAAACACTAAGAATAAGTTATAGATTAGCACAGTAAATGCTACATTATTATGAGATAATGGCTTACACATGAAGAAATATTATTAATTTCTATGCTTAATCACATTAACAATTCTAAATGTTCTATGCTATCATATACAGAGCTGCAAAATAGATGCATTAGGGCAGGCTAGATTGATGTAACAAAGTGACCACCACAGCACTCCAAATTCAGTGGTTTATAGAACAAAGAAATGTGTCTTTCAGTAAGTGCCTTTAGTAACAGTATGATCATTCATACATTGATGGGTGGCTCTGCTGCATCAGAGCATTTAGAGATTTAGGTTGTTGGATGCTGCGGCAAGTCAAGTAATGTCCCCCTACAAAAATATTGGCATCCTAATCCCTGCAACCTGTGAACAGGTGACTGTACATGGCAAAAGAAATTTTGCAGATGTCATTAAGTTGAACATATTGAGAAGGGATTACCCCAGATTGTCCAGGTTGGCCCTATGTAATTATCATGGTCTTTATAAGAGGGAGGCAGGAAGGTCAGAGTAGAGAAGGCAATGTGACAATGGAAGCAAAGGTCAGAGATTGAGAGAGACATTTAAAGGTGATATATACCGCTGGATTTAAATAGAGAGCAAGGGACCACTAACCAAGAAAAGCAAGTTGCCTCCAGATCCTCTAAAAGCAAGGAAGATTCTGCTCTAGACCATGCAGAGGATACCATCACTGTAGACATCTTCACTTTAGGTCAATGAGACTGATTTTAGACTTCTGATCTCAAGAACTGTAAAATGATAAATTTGTGTTATTTTAAGCCAGTTGTGGCCGGGCGCGGTGGCTCACGCTTGTAATCCCAGCACTTTGGGAGGCCGAGGCGGGCGGATCACGAGGTCAGGAGATCGAGACCACGGTGAAACCCCGTCTCTACTAAAAATACAAAAAAAAAAAAAATTAGCCGGGCGTGGTGGCGGGTGCCTGTAGTCCCAGCTACTCTTGAGAGGCTGAGGCAGGAGAATGGCGTGAACCCGGGAGGCGGAGCTTGCAGTGAGCCGAGATTGTGCCACTGCACTCCAGCCTGGGTGACAGAGCGAGACTCCGTCTCAAAAAAAAAAAAAAAAAAAAAAAGCAGTTGTGGAAACTTGTTACAACAGCGATAGAAAAAAACTAGTATCCTGGCTTAACTTGGGGCTTCCAAGGTTCCTATGGTCATCATCATTTCAGCTAATGGGAAGAGATAAAAGAACAGGCCAGGGACAGTGGGACAGAGACCCTACTTATTTAAAGATCTTTCAGGGAATGCCTTACATCACTTTCATTATTCCACAGTGAAGATAATTTAGTTGCATGGCTACTGGGAAACTGGAAATTGAGAGTGTCTGGTGGCTATTTGATCAAATAAATCTATTACTGTGGAGGAAGAAGAAGACAGACTTCGGCAAAACAAAACAAAACAAAACAAAACAACAACAACAACAACAACAACAAAAAACAGCAGTCTGCCATAATGGAGGGCATAGTGCATAAGATTTATTTCATCTATGTTGCAGTGTAAGTATAACATGCAAAGTAGGTAGAGAAGAAATAAACTGCCAATAATAATTTAAATAGTAAGAGCTATTTGTTATCAGTTATCCTGCTGATTGTATGAAGAAATAATTTGCAAAAGCATGCGTATTACTCTTATTAAAAAACTAGCAATAATTCTTTCACCTATGAGTTTTACTTACAGTTCCAGGATGAATAAAATTTTAATTTAGCATTTGAACTCTGTACAGTATTCTGAATTCATTTGATAATGTTTTATTTTGTGCAATAATTTTTAACTCTACATAAACTTTGGAAATTTGATATATTAAGTATTGTAGCTATGAAGTTTCCCCCATTTATGGTTAAGGCTCACTATATTTCTTCAATTCTCTTGTTTATTCATGCATTAAAAATATTTACTAAGCAACTATTATGTATCATTGCTGAGGATACTTCAGTAAGCAAGATAGATTTGGTTTCTGCCTTTATAAAACATAAAATCTATTGAAAAAGCTATTTATATAAGCACTAATCCTAAGTGTGATAAAAACTAAAATAAGGGAAATTTAAGATGGTATGAGAGCACATAGAGATAGCTTGGTGTTTATCTACAGCAGTCTTTATCTAGGCATCTACTTAAAGCAGATATTTTAAGTAGAGATTTTGTAAAAAGCTCACAACTCTCCCTTAGCACATATGTTTTACTCTCTTTATTGATATTTTTTAAGAACAAAGAAATTCAGTCATGTTGATATGATTCAGTTTCTTTCGTCTGAAAAATAACTATTTGGAGGAGCAGCCAAGATGGCCTAATAGAAACAGCTCCACTCTGTGGCTCCCACTGAGAAGGATGAAAACAGTGAGTGAATTCTGTATCTTCAGTTGAGGCACCAAGGTTCTTTCACTGAGACTGACTAGGCGGTTAGGGTGACCCACGGAGAGTGAGGAAAAGCAGGATGGAGCAAGGGCCCACTGGGAGTGGCACAGGGCAAAGGGAGCTCCCTCCCCCAGCCAAAGCAGGCAGTGAGGGGTTGTGCTACCCCTCCCTGAAAACCACACATTTTCCAAGGAACCTTGCAACCCATGGATCAGAAGGTCCCCTTGTGAGCCCACATCACCAGGGCCTTCAGTCCCAAGCACAGAGCTGTGCAGACTCATGGTGGCTACTCGAGTGGGTAGCCACTTGAGCAGGCACTGATACACAGGAGTTTTTGCATACTCTGGCTCTGGGAACTTGGGTGAGGCAGAAGATTCCCACTCCCGAGGGAAGGAGGCTGAAACCAGGGAGCCAAGTGGCCTCGCTGAGTGGGGTCCATCCCTATGGAACTCCATAAGCTAGAACCCATTGGTTTGGAATCCCTGGCTGCAGCAGGCTAGAGACTACCTAAGAACACTGGATTCCGGGATGGGGAGGGGCGGCTGCCGTCACTGCAGCTCCAGTCGGCCATTTTCCCCTGCCACCAGTGCCACTGAGACTGGGCAGTTTAGACAGGAGCAATTCCTGACGGTACAGCACAGCAGATGCAACAGTTTGTGGCCAGACTGCTTCTTTAAGTGGGACCCCAATCCTTTCCTCCTCACCATGGCGGGGGGCCTCCCTGTGGGAATTTCATCATCCTCAGCCAGAGGTGTATGGACCGTACTCTGATATCCGTGAGAGGAGCCCCTAGGAGGAGGGGTGGCTGTCGTATCATGGATCAGTGGTCTTAGTATTTTCTGCCTGCTTTTCTGGGGAGTCAGGGCAGCCCAGATGAGGGGGATTTCCCCCCAGTGCAGCACACCTACTCTGCTTATTTAAGCAGTCTGATCCCGCTCCTCCTGACTGAGTGAGAATTCCCAGTAGGTGTCTCCAGACACTTCATACAGGAGCATTCTGGCCAGCATCAGATCAGTGCCCGTCTGGGACAGAGCTCCCAGAGGAAGGAGCAGGTTGCCATCTTTGCTGTTCTGCAGCCTCCGCTGGTGATACCTCCAGAAGCAGGAGGAACCTAGGTGAATAGAGTTTGGGATGGACCCTCAGCAAACTATAGCAGCTCTATGGAAGAGGGATCTGACTGCTAAAAGTAAAACAGAAAACAACAACCAGAATATCAGTGACAAAGACTCCACAAAGCCCCATCCAAAGGTCGGCAGCCTCAAAGATCAAAGGTAGATAAACCCATGAAGATGAGAATGAATCAGTGCAAAAATGCTGAAAACTCAAAAAGCCAGAGTATCTCTTCTCCTCTGAATGATTTCAACATGTCTCCAGCTAGGGCAAAGAAATGGGCTGAGGCTGAGATGGGTGAATTGGCAGAAGTAGGCTTTAGAAGATGAGCAATAATGAACTTCACTGAAAGAAAGGAGTATATTCTAACCATTGCAAAGAAGCTAAGAACCATGAGAAAACATTACAGGAGCTGTTAACCAGAATAAACAGTTTAGAGAGAAACATGAATGACCTGATGGAGCTGATAAAACACAACATGAGAGCTTCACAGTGCAAACACAAGTATCAGTAGCTGAATAGGCCAAGCAGAAGAAAGGATATCAGAGCTTGAAGACTATCTTGCTGAACTAAGGTAGGCAGATAAGATTAGAGAAAAAAGAATGAAAAGGAATGAATAAAACCTCCAAGAACTATGGGATTATGTTAAAAGACTAAACCTATGACTGATAGGGGTACCTGAAAGAGACAGGGAGAATGGAACCATGTTGGAAAACACACTTCAGGATAACATTCAAATTCAGGAAATCCAGAGAATCCTGGTAAGATACTCCATGAGAAGATCAACCCCAAGACACATAATTGTCAGATTCTCTAAGGTCGAAATGAAGGAAAAAATATTAAGTGCAGCCAGAGAGAAAGGCCAGGTTACCTGTAAAGGGGAGCCCATCAGACTAACAGCAGACCTCTCAATGGAAACCCTACAAGCAAGAAGAGATTGGGTGCCAATATTCAACATTTTTAAAGAAAATAATTTCCAATCTAGAATTTTTTATATCCAGCCAAACTAAGCTTCATAAGCAGAAAGAAATAAAATCTTTTTCAGACAAGCAAATGCTGACAGAATTCATCACCACCAGGCCTGTCTTGCAAGAGCTCTTGAAGGAAGCACTAAATATGGAAAGGAAAAGCTGTTGCTAGCCACTAAAAAAACACACTGAAGTATATAGACCAATGACACTATGAAGCAACTACATAAACAAGTCTGCAAAATAGCCAGCTAGCATCATGATGACAGGGTCAAATTCACACATAATGATATAACCTTAAATGCTAAACGCCCCAATTAAAAGACACAGAATGGCAAGCTGGATAGAGTCAAGATCCATCGGGGTGCTGTATTCAAGAGACCCACCTCAAATGCAAAGATACACATAGACTCAAAATAAACGGATGAAGGAAAACTTACCAAGCAAAAGGAAAAGAGAAAAAAGCAGGGGTCGCAGTTTCTGACAAAACAGACTTTAAGCCAACAAAGATAAAAAAAGACAAAGAACATGATTACATGATGGTAAAGGGGTTAATTCAACAAGAAGCACTATCCTAAATATAAATGCACCCGATAGAGGAGCACCCGGATTCATAAAATAAGTTATTTCTTTATTATTATTATTTGAGACAGAGTCTCACTCTGTTGCCCAGGCTAGAGTGCAGCGGCGCGATCTTGGCTCACTGCAACTTCTGTCTCCTGGGTTTAAGTGACTCTCCTGCCTCAGCCTCCCAAGTACCTGAGATTACAGGCATGTGCCACCACACCCGGCTAATTTTTGCATTTTTGGTAGAGATGAAGTTTCACCATGTTGGCCAGGCTGGTCTGAAACTCTTGACCTCAAGTGATCCGCCCACCTTGGCCTCCCAAAGTACGGGGATTACAGGCATGAGCCACCACACCCATCCCATAAAACAAGTTCTTAGAGACCTATAAAGAGACTTAAACTCCCACACAATAGTAGCAGGAGACTTTAACACTTGACTGTCAATATCAGACAGATCATTGAGAGAAAATTAACAAAGATATTCAGGACGTCAACTCAGCTCTGGGTCAAGTGGACCTGATAGATATCTACAAAACTCTCACCCCATAACAACAGAATGTTCATTCTTCTCAGTGCCACATGGCACTTACTCTAAAACTGATCACATAAGTGGAAGGAAATCACTCCTCAGCAAATGCAAAAGAACTGAAATCACAACAGTCTCTCAGACCACAGCACAATCAAATTAGAATTCAAGATTAAGAAATTCATGCAAAGCCACACAACTACAGGAAATTGAACAACCTGCTCCTGAATGACTCCTTGGTACATAATAAAATTAAGACAGAAATCAAGAAGCTCTTTGAAACCAATGAGAACAAAGAAACAATGTACCAAAATCTCTGGGATGCAGCTAAAACAGTGTTAAGAGGAGAATTTATAGCACTAAATGCCCACATCAAAAAGCTAGAAAGATCTCAAATCAACACCCTAATATCACAACTAGAAGAACTAGAGAACTAAGAGCAAATAAATCCCAAAGCTAGCGAAAGACAAGAAATAACCAAGCTCAGAGTGGAACTGAAGTAGATAGAGACACGAAAAACCCTTCAAAAAATCAATGAATCCAGAAGCTGTTTTTTTTGAAAAAATTCATAAAATAGACTGGTAGCTAGACTAATGAAGAAAAGAGAGAGGAATCAAATAGACACAATAAAAAAATGATAAAGGGGATATCACCACCACGCCACAAAAATAGAAACAACCATCAGAGAGTACTATAAATACCTCAATGCAAATAAACTAAAGAAACCCAGAAGAAATGAATAAATTCCTGGACACATACTTCCTCTTAGGACTGAACCAGGAAGAAGTTGAATCCCTGAATAGACCAATAACAAGTTCTGATACTGAGGCAGTAATAAATAGCCTACCAACAGCAAAAAAAAGCCCAGGACCAGATAGATTTACAGCTGAATTCTATAAGTACAAAGAGAAGCTGATACCTTTTCTTCTGAAACTATTCTCACAATTGAAAGGAGGGACTCCTCCCTAACTCATTGTATGAGGCCAGCAACATCCTGATACCAAAACCTGGCAGAGATATAACAACAACAAAAAAAACTTCAGGCCAATATTCCTGATGAACATGGCTGTAAAAAGTATAATATATTGAAAATCCGAATATGGCAGCAGCACGTTAAAAAGCTTATCCAGCACGATCAAGTTGGCTTCATCCCCTAGATGGAAGGCTGGTTCAGCATATGCAAATCAACAAACAGATCTAAAGACAAAACCACATTATCTCATAAGATGAAGAGAAGGCCTTCAGTAAAATTCAACATCCCTTTAGGTTAAAAATTCTCAATAAACTAGGTATTGAAGAAATATACCTCAAAATAATAAGAGCCATTTATGAGAAACCCACAGCCAATATCATACTGAATGGCCAAAAGCTGGAAGCATTCACCTTGAAAACTGGCACAAGACAAAGGTGTCCACTCTCACCACTCCTATTCAACATAGTATTGGAAGTTCTGGCCAGGGCAATCAGGCAAGGGAAAGAAATAAAGCGTATTCAGATTGGAAGAGAGGAAGTTGAATTGTCTTTGTTTGCAGATGACATGATCCTATATCTAGGAAACACCATTGTCTCAGCCCAAAAGCTTCTTAAGGCAATAAGCAACTTTGGCAGTCTCAGTATATAAAATCAATGTGCAAAAGTCACAAGCATTTCTATACACTAACAACAGGCAAGCAGAGAGCCAAATAGTGAATGAACTCCCATTCACAATTGCTACAGAGATTAAAATACCTAGGAATACAGCTAACAAGGGAAGTAAAGGACCTCTTGAAGGAGAACTACTAACCACTGCCTGAGAAAATTAGAGAGGACACAAATAAGCGGAAAAATATTCCATGCTCATAGATAGGAAGAATCAATATCATGAAAATGGCCATACTGCCCAAAGTAATTTATAGATTCAATGCTATTCCCATTTAAATACCATTGACATTCTTCACAAAATTAGGAGAAACTGTTTTAAAATTCGTTTGGAACCAAAAAAGAGCTCATATAGGCAAGACAATCCTAAGCAAAAGAATAAAGGTGGAGGCATCATGCTACCAGACTTTGAACCATACTACAAGGCTACAGTAACCAAAACAGCATGGTACTGGTACAAAAACAGACACATAGACCAACAGACCAGAATAGAGAACTCAGAAGTAAGACTACACATCTACAACCATCTGATCTTAGACAAACCTGAAGAAAATAAGCAATGGGGAAAGGATTCCCTATTTAATAAACAGTGCTGGGAGAACTGGCTAGCCATATGCAGAAAATTGAAACTGGACCCCTTCCTTACACCTTATGCAAAAATTAACTCAAGATACATTAAAGGCTCAAATGTAAAACCCCAAACTATAAAAACCCTGGAAGAAAATCTAAGCAATACCATTCAGGACATAGGCATGAGCAAACAGTTTATGACAAAATCACCAAAAGCAATTGCAACAAAAGCAAAAATTGACAAATGGGATCTAATTAAACTAAAGAGCTTCTACCCAGCAAAAGGAACGATCATCAGAGTGAGCAGGCCATCTACAGATTTGGGGAAAGCTTTTGCAATCTATCCATCTGACAGAGGTCTCATATCCATAATCCACAAGGAACTCAAACAAATTTACAAGAAAAAAACCAAAACACCCCATTAAAAAATGGGGAAAGGACATGAACAGACACTTGTCAAAAAAGACATTCAGTCAACAAACATGTAAAAAAGCTCAACATCATTGAATATTTGAGAAAAGCAAATCAAAACCACAATGAGATACCGTCTCATGCCAGTCAGAATGGCGATCATTAAAAAGTCAAAAAACAATAGATGCTGAGGAGGTTGCAGAGAAATGGGAACAATTTGTGCTGTTGGTCGGAATGTAAATTAGTTCAACCATTGTGGAAGATGGCGTGGCAATTCCTCAAAGACCTACAGGCAGAAACACCATTTGATCCAGCAATCCCATTACTGAGTATAACCCAAAGGAATATAAATCATTCTATTACAAAGATATATGCAAATGTATGTTCTTTGCAGCAGTATTCACAAAAGCAAAGTCACAGAATCAACATAAATGCCCATCAATGATAGACTGGATAAAGAAAATGTGGTGCATATATACCATGAAATACTGTGCAGCCATAAAAAGAAACAAGATCATGTCCTTTGCAGGGACATGGATGGAGCTGGAAGCCATTATCCTCAGCAAACTAATGCAGAAACAGAAGACAGATCGCTGAACTCCACATGTTCTCACTTATAGGTGGGAGCTGAACAATGAGAACACAGGGACACAGGGAGGGGAAAAACACACACTGGGGCCGTGGAGGAGTGGGGTTGCATTAGGGAGAGAGAGCCTTAGGAAAAATAGCTAATGCATGCTGGGCTTAATACCTAGGCGATGGGTTGATAGGTGCAGTAAGCCACCATGGTGCGTGTTTGCCTATGTAACAAACCTGCACATCCCACACATCTACCCCATAACTTAAAAAAAATTAAAAAAAACCTCATTTACTCTCAATTATCTTCCAGTTACCACCTCCATTTATCTGGCCCCTACTTTGCCACACAGCTTTGAAAGAATTTTGCATTTAAAACATTCTCGAAATCTGTTTATTTAAATGTAACATATAAATGCACAAAATATGCAGTATATGGTATATAAATATTATATATGTTGGTTTATGTGTGAGTAATCCTCCTTTCCTGTGGATTACAAAAGAGTTTTTGGAAAGGCAGAGGACTATACGCACACATAAAAGAGGACTTATAAAACGATGTGTTAGGTCTCAAGGTGTCATTGTCACCTGGCTTCTCACTGATGAATGTTCTCTTCACTTTTTCCCATGTGCATATATTTTAATAAATGACAAAAATCCCACTTGGGCCTGCTGCTCAATACTATAGGAAATGTCTGTAAATTCTCTCATTCTCTTCTGTCTTCAAGGTATCCAAATCAGGCTTTTGCCACCACCATCCCACTAAAACTGCCCTCCTCAAAGTCATCTGTGACCTGCAGGTTGATTCATTTGTCAAATTTCAGTCTTTGACTTGACTTAGCTACAGCATTTGACATAGACAAGTACTCTCTCCTCCCGTAAACTCTGTTATAAATGTGATTTACAGGACACCACATTGCCCTAGATTTTTCTCCTATCTCATTTTGCACTCCTTGTTAGTTTTATTTGCTTGGTCTTCCTCGTCTCTCTTATCTCTAAATACTGGAGCTCTCGGACCTCGAATCTCTGGTCTTGTCTTTGCCCATCTGTAGTCACTTTTTAGTCATTGTATTCATCTTAATGGCTTTAGATATACTTTATACTATGGTATCTCCCAAGCTTGCATTTTTAGAAACTTATGTAAATTTATATTATAGACTTTGCGATTGAATTTAAGATTGTTTCTCTAACTCCTACTTGATGTCTCCACTAAGATGGCTGATAGCTCAACCCAACATGTTTAAGGCCTAATTTCCTGATTTCCATTGCATTAAATGGCTGTAAATATCACCTTCATTCTTCTAGTAAATCAGCCCAGAGATAGTGGAGCCATCTTTGACTCTTTTTTTCTCTCACATCCCACATCAAATTCAAATACATGTGTAAATTCTATTAATTTTTAAAATCTATCAAGAATACAAAACCTGCTCGCCATCTCCACTGCTAATACCTAGCTCAAGCCATTGTCGTTTCTTACCTAGATTATTATAAAAGCCTCGTACCTTGATTTTCTCTTTTCAACCTTTCCTCAGTAGAGTCAGCTCTCAAAAGTAGCCAGAGTGATCCTTTTAACTATAAGGTGAAACTATAACATTCCTCTGGCCTGAACTCTCTAGTGACTGACTTACTTGTTCGGAGTTCAAAGCCATTTCGTTATAATGGCCTACCCAGCCTTACATAATTTGGCGCTGATTCTCTGATCTCTTCAAACATTTTTAACAACTGGCCTCTTTGCTATTCTAAATATCTAAGGTTAAAATTTTACCTCTCTTAGTATAGCAATTCAATAAATATTTATTGCCTCAAAAAATAAATGAATACTTAGAGAATTTTTCCAGGGCAAATGGTAACAACATACCACGTTGTGATGCTAGAGATCAGGCAGCTGCCACTTACCTCGTATATTAAACACAATGCAGATAGACATATTAGTTATAATAGCAACTTTCTAGGACAGAGGTTACCAGTGATTGTCTCCTCAATCTTTGAAACTTCAAAAATGAAAGAGGAAGATCTCTGCTTGAAAGGAAACCACATACTTCCTATCCTAGCAGCCATGCAGAGCAAAGTGCTCATTAATCCTTCTCTAAAAAGAATTTCTTTCATTAAGAGATTTCTTCTTGATAGTAGAAGCACAGTTCATGTTATTTTAAAAAATTATTTGGTTTCTTAAACCAGGGAGTGCTAGTACAAGGAAGGGGTACCTGGTACACACAGCATTAACTTTAAAATGGAAGGGAAAGCACCACTGCAAAGACATAAACTGGCCCATTGTTGTCAGTTTCCATTGATTTGAAGAGAAATAAATCCACAAAGCCCATGTGCTGGAGCAGTGGGAAAGAAAGACAAACTGGAGGCTGTGTGTGTGTATGAGATAGAACACTTAAAATTTTAGAGCATAGAATAGTAAATTATAAATAATAAGAGAAACTGAGTGTTCAACAGAACCATGGTGAGTATATGAAATATTCATTTCTATCTTAGTCCATTTTGGCTGCTAAAACAAAAAAAAAACCCTGATTGCATAGCTTATATAAAACAGAAATTTATTTCTTATAGTTCTGGAGACTAGTAAACCCAAGATCAAGGTACCATCAGATTCAGAATCTAGTAAGGGCGTGCTTCCTGGGTCATAGATGGTTGACCTCTGGCTGTGTTCTCAGACGGTAGAAGGGGTCAGGGATCTCTCTGGGGTCTCTTTTATAAAGGTACTAATCCCATTCCCCCTCTCATGTCCTAATCACCTCCCCCACCTCTAAATATCCTCACTTTAGGGATTAGTTTCTAACATAAGAGTATTGAGGGGATGCAAATACTTAGTCCATAATAATTACCAATCAATGAAGAAATAAAATAGGAAACATTTGAAAACTTAGTTTGTGATCATAAAACCATGTGAAAACATCATTAGTCTTACTTGTCAACTCAAATTCTTAAGTAATTCCACAGTTTTCTGTTAGTCAGGAATGGGGACTGAGATACTCTCATGCCTTGGGATTGTACAAGAATCCATAAAATTGGTATGAAAATACTTATATGACAATAAACAGGGGAAGACCTCTTTTGTATTCAGTGCATCTTGGTAGCTAATAACTTTCTAATTCTCTAAGCCATTGTGGTGGCTCCACACAAACTAGCAGTTCTACTTCTGTTATGCGACACTTCAGCATAGATATCTTTGCAAATGATGCCAGCCCTGAGACCAGGGTCTAGCTTGCTTAGATCGCTTGTTGCCATTTTCCTCTTTGGTCCTGAGGCTTCCTCAGGGCTGTCCATGATGGGCTACAAGATAGCTTGGTTTCTATCTACCCAATTCTGTCCCTTCCTCAGACTTGGCAATATTCCCCATTTCTCTCACATTATCTCTTCTCTTCTTTTTCTCACTCTTTCTATTTTCTGTCCTCCTCACCTACCGCTACACATCAACCAAGCAAAGTCTCTTCAATGTGCTACTGTGTACAAACTTGTCCAAGGAGAGCTTGACTGCCTTATTGTAAAAGAAGGGAGGTATTACAGCAGAAACAAAAGACAAATTAGTAACTAAATAAACTATTGTTCTATGATCTTGTAACCAAAATCTTTATGGGAAAGCTCACTCTCTCTGTTTCTCCAAATCATTCCCGGTAATTATCTTTTATATCCCCAGAACCAAAAACTGCTGAAATTTTAAAACTCTGATTAGTTATCAATTAAACAAATTATAAAAATCTTGTTTCTAGTTATTTTCGTATAGGCTAGAGCTCACACATACCTATTCACTGATCTCACTCAGTAGGTAGTATTGTGATCATTTATTTTTAGTGTTTTTCTAAAATGTATTCAGAGGCAGAAATATCCTCTAGGTAGAATAAAAAGACCTTATTCCATTACCATTTTATTTTCTGACTAAAATGTTACTAAATATATTATAGGCAGCCAGCCAATAGCCCCACCAAAAGTGATGAATATATGAAGTGTTTTTTGACATTATTTTAAGTAGACCATTAATGGAAAAATATAACCCAGAAGTTTCGGTAGAAAACTAACAACAGAAGACTTCAAAAAATTTTGTAGGATGATTAGTGATTATATTTTTAAAAATATTGTAATATGTGTCTTCTTTTATTAGCTTTATTTGTCTGAATATCAGCGTGTTTGTATCACCACATTTTATGGTATATTTGGCATGCAGCTAATGCTAAATATTATTGTGTGGCTCATAGGTAAGCCTCAAGAAAAGTCATCTTTATATACAATCTGAGAGATTTTGCCAAGTTAAAAAACCAATTAGAGTAATAATAAAATATACAAATATAATCATGAAGATGCATTTCTAGAAAGACAGAGGATACGGTTAGCTTGAGGAGAGGGAGTAAAATTTGCAAAATAGCATTCAAACAGAAGAACAGTTTATGGCAATAGAAATACATTTTTCTTTAGGAAGACTTTGACCTGCATGAGAAAGTTTACCAGAATGTGATTGGATCCAAGATCCCAAAAAACAATGGGTGGCCACACAGACTTAGGGTCAATATTTAAATAGATAAATAAGAATGAAATCTACTTTTATTCTATGGGTATATCGTGATATTTTCTTCAAACTAATAAATGAGGGAATTCTAACTCTATAAGATCTTGAAGTGATGCATGTAACTAAAGGGTCCATGTGACAGTACAGTTTTTATTTAACCATTGCTTTTGTTGCACATATGTACATCTGGAGATGAAGGTGTCCCAGATAATATGTTTTAATTTCTGTTTCTTCTCTGCTTCCAACTCTATCGATTTCAACACACACATACAAACGCAAACACACACAACACAACCCACCTTTGCGTAGGCTGTCTAATTTATTTAAATGTTTTGTCTTTCCAAGAAGAAAGTGCAAACAAAATGCTTGTTTAATTATTAGATCACTCTAATACTTAATGCTGTGCCTTATATGAAGCTTGGATAACAGTAAAACAGTATTATTTCCAGTTTACAGACTCACAGAGGTGAAGTTTCTTGCTCAGGGTCGGTAATTTCTCATATAGGATACTGCTATTATCTCTTAACTCTTCACTTTCCTTCATATTAGAGGTAGTTTAAGATGGAGATTGCTAACTTTTAAGACCCTCTTCTCCACAGATCATCCCAGGGAGCACTTAATATCAACTTAAAACTGGTGATGTCAACCTTGATTAAGGTTGTGTTAGCTAGGTTTTTCCTCTGCAAAGTTATAATTTTTCTCTTTTAACACTATTTGTCAGAAAGGAATTACTAAGTTCAGTCTACACTCAAGTGGAGACAAATTAAACTTTATCATTTGGAGGTAAGACTATTAAAAGAATTATGGTCATATGTTAAAACCACCATAGTAGTCAATGTATTTTGGCAAAGATACTTTGAAGCTATATAAATATCCTGATTCTCCTGAAGTTTTACGCACTAATGTTAGCATTCATTAGCGAATCTTGCTTGCAGAAATTATTACTGTGAGATTCTCATGGTGATTTTCTATTTTCTTCATTTCTTCCATAGTTATTAATTGTAATTTCTGTAACAAATACTTATCTTGGCCAGGCACGGTGGCTCATGCCTGTAATCCCAGCACTTTAGGAGGTCGAGGTGGATGGATCATGAGGTCAAGAGATCGAGACCATCCTGGCCAACATGGTGAAACACTGTCTCTACTAAAAATACAAAAATTAGCTGGGCATGGTGGCAAGCGCCTATAATCCCAGCTACTCAGGGGACTGAGGCAGGAGAATCGCTTGAACCCGGGAGGCGGAGGTTGCAGTGAGCCGAGATCACACCACTGCACTCCAGCCTGGCAACAGAGCAAGACTCTGTCTCAAAAAAAAAAAAAAAAGACTTATCTTTCTCCCCCACCCCCAATGAAGCAGGCTTGTTGTGGACTGGTTGCCCACTTGTGCAAATCTGTTGAGACAGAACACACTCAGACACAAGTTACGTGAAGCAGATTTGCTACTTACAGGCAGTAAGGGTCAAAAGAAACCCAGGGTCCATTGTGAGCAGATCCTCCAAGGCTCGAGAAAGCTGAGACAGGTGATTTCCTGACTATGCTTGTCCCACTTGCACTACAGCTGAGGGACCCTAAAAAACAGCCTCCCTAGGTTATATTTCTCAGGGGTCACATGACTCACTGGGCAAAGCTTTAAAGGACATCCTGCTCCACCAGAAAGAGAAAAAAAGCATAGGCTGTCCACGGCAGTTCCTTCCTCACTCAAGGTGTTACATTCCCTAAGAGAGACAGGAACAAGTCCCAGGCTCTTCTGGCCAGTTCCTCCCTATCTCAGAATATTGCATTCCTGGTACATTCTACTGCTATTCTTGAGAACTGCAAGCAAGAAAGGGATGAGAACTGGGCCGGTACAAGGCCACCTGAAGAACTGTCCTGAACTCCCATTTATTTTTTTTTTATTTATGCCAGTATGGACTCATGGATATTTATTCTTTCAGTTACACCCAGTGATATGGCTATTGATCAATGTTTAAATTAACCCACTGTAGCCATTGGGAAGTATGGAAGTTGACTCCTTTGTTCTTTTGACATACCCCTATTTCCCCCACCTTTGGGCAACATAATATGGTGAGAGGAGGTGACTACATTGACCAATAACATTTCCCTAAGGTTTTTCTAGTTAAATGGTCTCTATTCATGACTTATGTAACTAAGCATATATTTAAAATAATATACATACTAAAAATATGCCCAGAGCTTCTAAGACCACCAATCTCTTCAGCATTCATTAATAATTATCAAGGTAATTATACAATAAAAATATTCTCTAAATAATAAAGGGAAAATATTAGGTTGGTAAAAAATCAATTGCGGTTTTTGCTATTTAAAAGTAATGGCAGCTGGGCGTGGGGGCTCATGCCTGTAATCCCAACACTTTGGGAGGTTGAGGCAGGTGGATCACTTGAGGTAAGGGGTTCAAGACCAGCCTGGCCAACTTGGTGAAACCTCGTCTCTACTAAAAATACAAAAAAATTGGCCGGGTGTGGTGGTGTGTGCCTGTAATCCCAATTACAAGAGACTGAGGCAGGAAAATAGCTTGAACCCAGGAGGCGGAGGTTGCAGTAAGCAGAGATCACACCACTGCACTTCAGCCTGGGGGACAGAGAGAGACTCTCTCAAAACAATGACAAAAATAACAACAACAAAGTAATAGCAAAACCACAGTTACTTTTGCACCTACCTAATAAATAAACTCTTTTTTGCTGACTTCTGGCACTATCTTCCTAGATTCACTAAATCACAGCCGCCTTTGTTATCATTTGAGGGATTCCATATACTGTTATCAATTAAGTTTCATAGAGATATAAAACATGTATATACACACACATATATACATGTATGCACATATACATAAATTGATGTATATATGTACACATATGCGTAAGTTGGTATATATATGTATATATAGAAGCTCACTATACTTGTTTTTCTCTTTTTTTTCATTTGACACAAGAATATGTGGTCTTAGAGACATTTCCCTGTCAATAGCTGTAGTGCTGATTGTTTTTAAATGCCACAGTTAATTTAATTATTTTTCGAGTTTTTGACTTTAGAGTTTCTCTAAATTTTTGCTTTCGAAACGATGCTATTATGAACATATTTGAACATGCTTTTTTTTGTGCTTACAGTGCTATTTTTTAGATTAGTCATCAAACAGTGCTAGTACTAGTCAAATATCTGTTTGACTAGATACAGAGATATTACCTTCCACAGTGGTGTTAAAAGTTCTTCCTCTCTGCTTGTCAAAACTTGAAATTGTCAAACCTTCAAACTTTGACTAAACTGATAAGGAAAATTGTATCTCATTATCATAATTTTCATTTCCCAGATTTCTTCTCTGATCAAGCACTTTTCACATGTTAAATAGCCATTTGTATTTTCTTTTCTGGAAATTCTCTGTCCATATCCTTTTCTTTTTTGCTATTGAGTTGTTTATATTTTGTAAGAATTTCTGATGTATAAAGAATATTAATCCTTTGTTGCACATATTGTAATTTCTTCTCTTAATCACTTATAATTTAACATCCTGATGGTACTTTTACTCGCGTATGAGTTTTACTTGTGTAGTCTAATATGTCAATCTTTTCCTGTATGGCTTTATGTTGTATGGCTGTTTAGTTTCCATGATCTATTTATGTTTTAATGTGCCAATACCACTTTTAAATATTTAAGATTTATAGTATATTTTAATCTCTTAAAGGGCAAGTACAGTCTCTTCGTTCTTTTTTTCAAAATATTCTTAGATATTTTTGCATTTTAAAATCTACTATTGTTTTTAATCCTTAACACCAATTTCTCTGAGTTGTTCTTTTCCTACACCTTTTAGTTAAAAACACAATGCATTTACTTTTAATTCTCCTTGTTTTATAATGACTGCATTTAAGATAGCACGTTTTCCTTTGAATGAAGTATCTAATGCATCTCACAGTTTTTGGCATGTAGGGTGTCCTTGCAACTCCCACTTAATTGTGATCTGGAAATTGCAGTAGGTAACTCCTACTGCAATAACTAACTCCTCTGCTGGTTGCCTCCAAATCTCCCAGTCTTAGCTTTGTCTCTCCTCACAAGAGTGGTACCTAGACTACTGCTACTACAATCTCCGACTGTAGTTTCCTTTGCGTTTCATAGGTGTTCCTTTCCTCTGTCGGTTTCCATTTCTTTCTTTTTAGAATTGTTTACAGTTTATGGTCTAACAATTGTTCTATTTTTAAGCATATCTTGTGTACACATGCATCAGTGTATTTGGTGGTAGGAGGAATTGGTGCATTTATTCAATTTGCCATCTTCTACCTAGAATCTCTATTTCCTAAATGTCAGAAATAAGGTAGACATTGGAGTCTGTGGACACCAAATATGAGCTACAAGTAAGTGCCCCTTAGTTCTCTCATTCATTGTGAACTGCTGACTTTTTGAATGCTTCCTAAAGTAAAGCACTTTTGGATTAAGATTTACTTTTTTATCAGTTGGCCCCTTGAATGAAACTGAGTACATTCTGCTACTGCTACTCTAACCAAGGGATTGTTTTTTTCTGAGGTCATTTCTATGAATTCTTCCAGTTGACTTCTCTATTCCTGTCGGTGGATTATTCAGCCATTTCTCAAATTTGTCTCATGTGAGTTACATCTTGAAGTCATTTCCTGAAATCCTAGTTTCCCAAGTTGATAAAGATACCCCTACTTAAGTAGATTTTTGTAAATTTAATAATGGAGAAAAGTTTTAATACATCAAATGGGATAGGACTCTAGTACTGAAAATCCCAAAAGTGTTTTAGTGAAGCAAATTCAGCCTGATTCATCTCTTTGACTTCTAATTAGTGAAACCAATAGGCATTTAAGCAAAATAACAAAGTAAAGGTTATGCTATTGAAATACAGCTGCCCAGCAAACCTACCACGATTTCCTTCTTGGTTAAAAAATTAATCTGCAAGATGAGGTCCTTTATTATTTATTTATTTTAAAGCAGTTTCTGTGTTCTATGTGCCACACTGATGAGACTGAATGACACGAGCTCTCAACTTTTACATCTAACATTGTGAGTTTGTATGTATTTCAGCATGAGAATACTCTGTAAATTCATTTAAGCAACCAAAATGGTCCAAGAATCACTGCCTTTATTTTGTAATCTTGCAGGAGGTGTTTTAAATAATTATGTTATTGTTAGTTCAACCTATGAAATCTTATTCTGTGAATTTTGCAATGTATCGGAATGGGGCTTGATGTCAATTAGACCCTGCTTCAACTTATCTGTACCCTAATGAACAGAAAATTTTGTGATATAGATACATAAAGCACAGATAAGGACAGTGCAACGTTCAGAAAATACACTTATTTGTTTTTAAACGTTCACCTAAGTTGGAATAAGAATAGATGAAGTCATCCTAAAATACTCTGTCATCTTGATACTCAAAGTGAGATAATAAGCATTGCTTGGAATCTTCTTAAAAATGTGGACTATTAAGCCCCTCTCTAGATCTACTGAATAAGGATTGGCATATTAAGATCATTCTCAGGAGGTGTGTATGTGTATCACAGTTTCAGAAACACTGCTCTGGGTAATTTAGTTAGACCCTCCACTACTGTTGAAATGAAAGGACACAATAACAATAAGAAATCTGATGAGTTTTCTTTCTCAGTCTCTTCCTACTATATATTTCAAGTAATCCTAAAAATATGTGCTTTCTTTCAACTTGACCATTAAGTATAAAGACAATTGTTTTGTTTCTAAATTCTTTATTCATTTGAGTTATAGGCATATCTACCTTTTCATTACCCTCTATATTAGCACAAATTAACTCTAATTTGTGCTAATATCGAAGCTTTCTATCTCTTCTTATTGCTTCTAGTGTTAGTCTTTCCAGATTACTTTCCACAAGTCTGCTAGACAGACTTATTTACAATGAAAATCCACACCTAGTACACTTCTGCTATTATTCTGTAATGTCCTTCCATTACCTTCAGGATGAAATGACAGATTCTTGGCACATAATTTAAGATGTTTCACAACCAGGATTGTGCCAACCTTTCTATCCTGTAAATTACAGCCATCGTTGATGTAGCAAATGCTACTGATGCTCCTGCATGTTCTCTCATCCCACCTGGTTCTACCTCTCGGCACTCTGAAATCTCTCCCCATCAATGTCCTGTGGCTCTTCCTCTTTGACCAAGGGCTTTCTCTTCCAAGCCAGAGTTTGGGGTGCCTCCGCAGGTGCAACTTGAAATGCTAGGAGTTAAAACTCTTGGGCAACCCTCAAATAATTGGGGATCAGAGTTAGTAGATAAATATCTCAGCCTCACTATCAGTCAGTAGATAAATATCTCAGTAGATAAATATCCCTCACTCTAATGGGATAATTCTTAGACATTTTTTTCTTGTTGTTTCTCAAGGCTTCTCCAGTGAAATAGAGTTCCAGCTACATCAATAATATTTGACCTGATAACATGCTTTGTTGTGGGTATTTCTTCCTTTGTACTTTCCCCACTCTTCACATGTACTACTTGGAATCACCTCACCAAACTATTTGAACCCAAGTGTTTGACTAAAAGTGTGCTTTCTAGGGGAACCAAAGTCAAGATAGTACTGGAAATGACCCTTGAAAGCAGATCCTCAGCATTAGACTCTAAAATTGGATCATTTGTCAGTGAGATGGAAACAAGGATCACTTTGCTGGTGGTACATGAGGTGGGGATGACATTTGGTGCTAGGTTAAATTGGGACCAGGTAGAGGTAGAGTGACAAGCATTGACTTCTACAAAAGTTCTATTACTTGGAACATATAAGGTCAAAGGTGAATATAAGGATGGTGGAGTTGGCTAGCATTTTTTAAATGCTCTGGAATCCATGAAGAAAAAGAATATAAGTCTCAGATTAACAAACTATCTTCTCAGGGAGTGCTGTGACTTCCAGAAAACTTCTATGCCCACATTTTTAGAGACCCTCATCTGCTACAGCTAGAGGGGAGATTCTGGTGAAGAGCAGGCCAATGTTTGATAGCAGAAGTGGCAAAGCTACTAGAGAGACAATACTTAACCCCGCAGTTTTATAACCAAGACAAGAAAGGACTGGAACCCTGCAACCTGGAATATTAGGTTGGATGCATTTGAAATACCTAGATTCTCCTGAAAATGAATGTCTTCCTTCTTGTTAGGGGAAATAATATTGCATTACTTAAGGGCCATGTGATAGCTTCTTTTGATTCAGATGTTTCATCTGAAAATTCTTTCTCGAGAACGACTTACCTTTCTTTATTGCCACCATAGCTCAGTATAGCACTAGCCAAGACATGTAGCCCCTGCTGCACTAGTTTCTAGTCCTGAGCCATTTATCAGACTCAGAGCCCATCAATCAACTGGGAGACTGGAACCATTTTCAGAAAGAAGCCCTACAACACTACTGCAAGAATTAACAATAAATATTACCCAATTTGCTCATTTTCCAAAGAGACCTGCACCCATTTCCCAAAGTAGTATTTAGATACTCTGAGTCATTGCCTATAGCATCTAAGCTGACATTCATATCAGTGGTCCCCAAAACACCTTCATGCTCCTGTTATTAGAATGGATGCAAGCAGAGCCAAGAAATAAACAGAGCATGGCCCAAGTTTATCTCTCTGATTCCTGAATGCATAATTAGGATAGATATTCATAGCAGCTGCTAAAATCCTCTACCTGGGTTCCTGGTCTATGCAATGAGTCGTTATGACAGAAGAACCATGTGGAAGCTCCTGAAACTATCTCATGGGTCGAAATAGTAAATCAGAGGCAATAACACATTCATATGAGAATTTCAGAGATTAGTGCCATTCTCAAAGACTTAAAAGGATACAGCTGGGCATGGTGGCTCATGCCTATAATTCCAGCACTTTGAGGGGCCAAGGCAGGAGGATAAATTGAGCCCTGGAGTTCAAGACCAGCCTGGGAAACATAGTGAGCCCCCATCTCTACAAAATATTAAAAAGGTAGCCAGGCATGGTGGCATATACCTGTTCCACCTACTCAGTAGGCTGATGTTAGAGGATCATCTGAGCCCTGGAGGTTGAGGCAGCAGTAAGCCAAGATCAAGCCACTGCATTACACCCTGGGTGACAGAGTGCAAGTTCTCAATAAAAAAATGGATACAAAGGGAGTAGTTGCTATTTAATTAATCCATTGGTTTATCTGAATATATATCACAAATGCCAATACTGCTCTTAACAATTTAATAAGTGAAGACTGGAAATTGTGGGTTATGTTTCAAACAAGAAAGGATTTTGCAGCATTTTCAAGTTGTGGTGCCAGCAAGATTCCTTACTTCCCTACTACTGAGGCCATATGACTCAGCAGTTCCAATGGTGCTGTAGGTATTCATGGAAGCTATACTGTGTGACGTCTCTGACAAGTCCACATAGAAGAGATATAGTGTAGACCCCTACACTTCTAATGCACAACCATATATTCTGAAGTGGATAATCACTTACTCTTTGAAAAGAAACTCCTGGAATGCTTCTAGGAAGAGTACAGACTGAACCCCTGACCAAGTGCCATCAGTTGACATTGCAAGCAAACTTATGACCATGGACTTGCCATACATCCACCAATTTAGAAGATATAGCAGGTACAGCAATAATCTATTATGTGATGAAAATGGGATACTTGGAATCAAGCCAAATCTGGTCCAGAATACATATGTAGGTTATACAAGTAGGTGGCCCAGGCTCCTACATGACCTATGTAGGTTGCCCTGACAACTCTCCCTGAGTTTACACCTATGGGTTCATGAGGAGTTCTGCATGACCAGCTGATGGAGGAAGATAATGTTGGGCCTGCGTCAAAGAAGGATCTGTGAATGTGTTGGCACTAACTGAAAATGAATGGTTGCTACATTATAGTCCATTAGGTATGGTCATAGATGTCAATGGTGAGCAGAATCCTCCCAGGAGTAATAAATTCATCAGTATACTTGATCATCTCCTTTGTTTGGAAGAAGGTGTCAGTGAAAAGTATGTATGTGAATTAATGGGCAGTGGTAAATGGTTCAGTCATTCACAGAAGCCTGAAAAGCAATATTGGAAAAGTGAAGGTGATCTGTCATGTGGATGAACTGTCTGAAATTGGATTAAAGGTATGCATGTATTTGTTTCTGATCTCAAAGAAAATATCCTCCACAGATAATCCACAGACAAGCCAGTTAGGTAGGATGGCTTTTTCGGTGAAGGTTGATCAGCCTCTGATCTTCAGCCCTTGCTCGCCTAGTAGGTACATGAGCAGAATATATATGGTGCCAGGAATGGAGGCTATACACAGGCCTGTCAGTAAGGACTACATTTCATGAAGGCTGATGCAGTATTGTCACTGCTAAATTTTCAACCTATCAGAAGCAAAAATCAGTCTAAAGTTCTAGATGGGGTACTTTGAGGAGACTAACCAGCCCTTCATGACAAATTGATTACATGAAATCCTTTCTGTCTTTGAAGGTGCAGCAATTTATTCTTACTGGAACTGATACTATTCCCAGTATCTGTTACTTTCCTGTCTTCAGTGCTGATATCAGCACTGCTATTAGTTTAGACAGTATCTGATTTACAACATGAGGTCTTACATAACATGACTTTAATAAACAGACCTGTTTTAAGCAAAAGAGGTAAAATGGGCACAGACTCATGGGATCAACTGGTTCTACCACACAGTGCATCTTTTAGAAATTATCATCATTGCAAAGTACAGAAATGCCTCTTTAAGTTTCAGTCAAATTGCAGTATTGGGAAAAATTTCTTACAGGTTTTGAGTACTGTCCCATAAAATGCATTATAAATATTAAACCAACAGACATTATAAGGTACTGTTTTCCCAATAGCTAAAACACATCAAAATACACACAAGCACAGGAACCAAGGGGGTGGAATTAAGACTTTAATTGACCCACTTGGGATATTTGTGTTTCCTGTCCTGACAACTATGGATTCTGCTGGGCTGTGGGTCCTGGTCTCTGAAACTCTATATGTGGTACCATTTTCAACAAGGACATATGTGAAAGTAACATAAAGATGCATTTTGTGTTCTCATGCTAAGAGACCCCTGGACAAAAAAAGTAGTTTTTTTACTGGAAGGGTTGATTGACTCCCAGGATTGAGATCTAGGATGGCTGCTATATAATGGGGTTAGAGAGCAGTGTGACTGGAACTCAGGGGTCCACTAGGATGCCTCTTACTCTTTCTGTACCTAGTAATAACACTCAGTGGGTAATTGTACCCATCATAGCCTGCTGAGAGCAGATGATCAGGGATTTTGACTCTTCTGAAATAAAGTTTTGTTCACCCCACTGGGCAATTTACTTTAGATCAGTGGATGTACTATATAAGGGTGAGGGAAATTTATACTGAGTCCAGGTATGCTCATAGAACAAGCTACACCAATTTCATTAACTCTTTGTTTTAAGCTTTATTTGTGTGTGTGTGTGTGTGTGTGTCCGTGTCCGTGTGTGTGTGTGTGTGTGTGAGAGAGAGAGAGAGAGAGATTTTGACTGGCACAATGCTGAATAATTTCAACAAAGAAGATTCCATGTAAGGCATGAAAAAGCTAAACAATACAAGGAGGGTTCTGCCACAGATGCTGTCTCCTATCCCCTTGTTCCACCTAAGTTCATCTGAAGCTCTGTTCCCATCAGGCTGATAGCTTCCTACTTTAAGTGTTTGACTCTCACATTGCCTTTGCTCAAGGGCTATCTCAAAGTTATCAGGAGCTTGTTTCTCTGCATCTAAGTAACCCAGAAATGTGTGAATGTATGGGGAAAGAGTTGGGAGAGAGCACCATTCTGAGGATAAACCTCAATAATGAGAGATGGGAGTCCTGGGTAAATGACACAGCCGCATATCATTCAGTGAGAATGTTGATGCCTGTTATATTTAGTTTCTTAGGTAGTTCCTGAAGGATTTAACACTGTTAGCCTAAAAGAGCAAATTGCTCATTAACACATACTGTTTTATCTCGCTGACTTTCCTATCACATTTCCCTATTGCTCATTTGAGCTTTCCAATTTCTTGCCTCAAGGTCTAATTTTGGGATTGCCCAAACTAAGGCAGTGAGATTCTCACTGTTCCTTAAACACATCAGGTTCATATTCAAAACGCCTACATACTTACTAGGCAGGGGCTAAGTGAAACTATTAGGTTAAAAATCTCTTGGATGTTCTCTTAAGAGACTTCCTGGGGAGATTACCTCCACATAATAAGGGAGACCTTATTACTCTGTTGAATTTAGTATGGTAATAATTCTGTCTCTACATTTTTTAAAGCATGGAAACCTGATTTTGTCAATATAGTACAAGAAAAAAACTACATTCAGACTGAGAGACTAGACCATCAATAAGATGAGCACACTCCAAGCAGAAGGGAGGCATTGAGAGTGGACAGAGGGAAGATGCAGACCCTAGGCTGAAGTGGGAGAAAGCTGGGAACCCTTCAAAAGGCTGCCACACACCAGGACTCATTCCTGGCCTCTAATGGCTCCTGGGGAAGAAATTAGCTAAATAGGTGTGGAGTGGCCCACTCTCTCCACGGACCTCTGAAATCCTAGCTGCAGGACACACCATGAGCACCATGGACATTTGAGCTGGCAGGGAGAGTTGGCAGGGACAGGACTCAGGCCTCCATAGAACCCACAGGGATTGGCGCAGGAATGGCTACAGTGGAGCACCGTCAGGGAAGCCCATCTCCCAAGGCTTGCCACACTTCTCTAGGTGGTTTTGGCCTTTGTTGACTTTCAAAACTGGACAGAACAGGGCTATGCTGCCCATAAGATGGAGCCAGTCTGGCTTCACCTAGGGACTCTGCCAGGCCTCAACTACTTGCAGCACAACCTCAGGTGCCCAACCAGGGTGCTTCCCAGGAGTCACTTCCATAGGTCTTTCACCAGCAGACCCATCTAACCAACAGCTTTAGCCGATGGGCCTCTGCCAGTGCACACCTGCACACGGCCCCTTCCCAACTCGTTGGCAGCATGCAATCACCCACAGGTCCCCACGTTGCTTTGCTGGCATGTGCACGTGGAACTTGCCAACCTGTTGCTAACGTTGCACATGCAACAGTACCGACCCCACCGCCACTGCCCTAATTAAGGTTTTTTTTTTGCTGGCACCTGCCATCAGAGTGTTGTTGGACTGGAAATCCTCTGCCCCTCTAGTGAAGCAGGTGCCTAAACTTGAGGGGCCAGAGAACAAAGCTGTGGGTATCCTACCAAGCTCCCAGGGTTAGAACACACAGCCCAGGAGTGCTGAGATAAGCCTTGACCACCTAAACTTGTTCAGAAATGAAGCTAGTCAACTGAACCTGACTTATACCACAGTGAAACCACCAAAGGCATCAAAGAATATAAAAGCAAAAAGCCCCACCAAAGGACAACTAAAAAAGACAGAGTGTCTTCTCACCTCCAAACAGCCACACTAACTCTCCAGCAATGATTCTAAACCAGACTGAAATGGCTAAAACGACAGACACAGAATTTAGAAACTGATTGACAGTGAATTTCATGAGATTTAGAAGAAAACTAAAACCCACTTCGAGGAATGTAAGGAATGCAGTAAAATGACATAAGAGCTGGAAGATGAAATAGCCATTTTAAGACAGACTCGAGCTTATCTAATAGGCTTGAAAAATTCACTATGAGAATTTTATAGGTCTGGGCACAGTGGCTCATGCAGGAGGATTGCTTGAGCCCAAGAGTTTGAGATCAGCCTGGGCAAGAGTGGGACCCCATCTCTATACTTTTTTTTCTAATTAGCCAGATGTGGTGGTGTGTGCCTGTAGTCCGAGCCACTTGAGAGACTGATGTCTGAGGATCACTTGACCCTGGAAAGTCAAGGCTGCAGCGAGCCATGACTGCACCACTGCACTCAAGCCTGGGTGACAGAGCAAGACACTATCTCAAAAACGAACAAACAAAATAATTTCATAATACATTCAGAAGTATTGACAGCAGAATAGACCAAGCTGAGGAAGGAATCTCAGAGCTAGAGGACTGGTTCTTCAAATCAACTCAGTCAGATAAAAATAAAGAAATAAAAAAGAAAAAAGAATAAAACAAAACCTCTAAAAATATGAGAATATGTAGAGAGACCAAGCCTACAACTCATTGGCATCTCTAAGAGAGAGGGAGAAAGAGCAAACAACTTGGAAAATATGTTTGAGGATATTGTCCATGAAGATTTCTGCAACCTCACTAGAGAGGCTGACATTCAAATTCAGAAAATTTAGAGATCCCTTGTGAGATACAATACAAGATGACCATTTTTAAGATGCATAGTCGGCCGGGCATGGTGGCTCACGCTTGTAATCCCAGCACTTTGGGAGGCTGAGGCAGACAGATCACGAGGTCAGGAGATCGAGACCACGGTGAAATCCCATCTCTACTAAAAATACCAAAAAAAAAAAAAAATAGCTGGGTGTGGTGGCAGGTACCTGTAGTCCCAGCTACTCAGGAGGCTGAGGCAGGAGAATGGTGTGAACCCAGGAGGTGGAGCTTGCAGTGAGCCGAGATCACGCCACTGCACTCAGCCTGGGTGACAGAGCGAGACTCTGTCTCAAAAGTAAAGGGATAGAGAAGAAAAAAGATGCATAGTCATCAGATTCTCCAAGGTCAATGTGAAAGAAAAAATATTAAAGGCAGCTAGAGAGAAGGGGCAGGTCATCTACAAAGGGAAACTCATCAGGCTAACAGCAGACCTTTCAGCAGAAACCCCATAAGCCAGAAGAGATTGGGGGCCTATGTTCAGAATCCTTAAAGAAAAGAAATTCCAACCAAGAATTTTATATCCAATGAAACTAAGCTTCATAAGTGAAAGAGAAATAAAATCCTTTTCAGACAGGCAAATGCTAAGGGAATTCATTACCACCAGGCCTGCTTTACAAGAGACCTTTAAGGGAGTGCTAAACATAAAAACAAAAGGCCATTACTGGCCACCACAGAAACACACTTAAGGACATAGACCATTGATACTATATAAAGCAACTAAACAATCAAGTCTACATAACAACCAGGTAACAACACAATGACAGGATCAAATCTTCACACATCAATATTAACCTTGAATGTAAACAGGCTAAATGCCCCACTTAAAAGGTACAGAGTGGCAAGTTGGATAAAGTAACAGGACCCAACTGTATGCTTTCTTCAGGAGACCAATTTCATATGCAAGACCACCCATAGGCTCAAAGTAAAGGGATACAGAAAAATCTATTGAGCAAACAGAAAATAAAAAAGAACAGAGGGTATGATTCTTCTTTCAGACAAAACAAACTTTAAACTGACAATGATCAAAAAGGACAAAGAAGGGCATTATATAATGATAAAGGATTCAATTCATCAATAAGACAACAACTATCCTAAATATATATGCACCTAATCCTGGAGCACTCAAACTCGTAAAACAAGTTCTTAGAGACCTGTGAAGAAACTTAGATAACCACACAAAAATAGTGGGAGACTTCAACAACCCACTGCCGGTATTAGATCATGGAGGCAGAAAACTAAGAAATATATTAGGCATCTAAACTTGACACTTCCCCAAAGGGACCTAACAGACATCTATAGAACACCCTAGCCAACAACAACAGGATATATATTCTCATCTGCACATGCCACATGCTCTAATATAGATTACATCCTTGGTCATAAAGCAATTCTCGACAAATTTTAAAAAAACTGAAACCATATCAACTACACTTAGAACCACAGTGCAAGAAAAATAGAAATCAATACAAAGAATATCTCTCAAAACTATAAGATTTTATGAAAATTAAGCAATCTGTTTCTGAATGGCATTTAAGTAAACAACAAAATTAAGGCCGAAATCAAAGCATTTTTGAAACTAATGAAAACAAAGCTACAACTTATCAGAATCTCTGGGATACAGCTAAAACAGTGTTAAGAGGAAAGTTTATAATGCTAAACACCCACATCAAAAAGCCAGAAAGATGTCAAATTAACAACCTAATGTCACACCTAGATGAACTAGAAAAACAAAAGGAAACCAACTCCAAAGCTAGCAAAAGAAAAGAAATAACCAAAATCAGAGCTGAACAAAAGAAAATTGAGACATGAAAAAACATACAAAAGATCACTGAAACCAAAAGTTGGCTTTTTGAAAGATACATCAGATTGATAGAACACTAACTAGACCAATAAATAAAAAAGAAAGGTAATCTAAATAGGCACAATTAGAAATGACAAAGGAGAAATTACCACTGACCCCACAAGAATACAAACAACCCTCAGAGACTATTATAAACACCCATGCAGAACTAGAAACCTAGAAGAAATGGATAAATTCCTAGAAACATACAACACCCCAAGATTAAACCAGGAAGAAAATGAATCCCTGAACAGACCAACAATGAGCTTCAAAATGGAATCAGTAATTTTAAAAAAATTCCCAACCAGAAAAAGCCCTGGAATAGATGGATTTGCAGCCAAATTCTACCAGACATGTAAAAAGGAGCTGGTACAAATCCTTCTGAAACTATTCCAATAAATGAAGGAGGAGGGACTTCTCCCTAACTCATTCTAGGAGGTCAGAATCATTCTGACACCAAAGTCTGGCAGAGACACAACAGCAATATAAAAACTTCAGGCCAATATCACTGATGAACATAGGAGTAAAAATCCTCAACAAAATACCAGCAAATTGAATTTAACAGCATATCAAAAAGCTAATCTGCCAAGATCAAGTAGGCTTTATTCTTGGGATGCAAGATTGGTTCGATGTGCAAATCAATAAATGTGATTCACCACATCAACAGAACTATAGACAAAAACTACAGACAAAAACTACATGATCATCTCAATAGATGCAGAAAAAGCTTTTGATAAATTCAACACTCCATATTAAAAGCCTCCACAAAATAGGCATCAAAGGAACAGAACTTAAAATAAGAGCCATACATGACAAACACATACCCAACATCATACTGAATGGGCTAAAGCTGGAAGTAGTCCCTTTGAGAACCAGAACAAGACAAGGATGCTCACTGTCACCACTCCTATTCAACATTGTACTGGAAGTCCTTGTCAAAGCAATCAGGCAAGAGAAAGCAATAAAAGGCATCCAAATAGGAAGAAAGGAGGTCAAACTATGTCTCTTTAATAGGATTCTATACCTAGAAAATCCCATAATCTCTGCCCAAAGCCTCCTAGATCTAATTAACAATTTCAGTGAAGTTTCAGGATATAAAAATCAACATACAAAAATCAGTAGCATTTCTATATAGCAATAACATCCAAGCTGAGAGCCAAATCAAGAACACAGTCCCATTCACAATAGCCACAAAAAGAATAAAATACTTAGGAATACAGTTAACTAGGTAGGTGAAAGAATTCTACAACGAAAACTGCAAAGCATGGCTGAAAAAAAATCACAGATGAGCCAAACAAATGGAAACCATTTCATGCTCATGAATAAGAAGAGACAATATTGTTAACATGTCCATGCTGCCCAAAGCAATTTACAGATTCAATGCTATTCCTTTCAAACTACCAAGGACATTTTTTTTTTTACAGAATCAGAAATAACAATTATAAACTTCATATAGAACCAAAAAAGAGCTCAAATAAAGCAATTCTAAGCAAAAATAACAAAGCTAGAGGAATCTTACTACCTGACTTCAAACTATAATACAAGGCAAGCATAACCAAAACAGCATGGCGCTGGTACAAGAACAGACACAGAGATTAATGGAACAGGTTAGAGAATCTGGAAATAAAGTTGCACACCTACAATTATCTGATTTTTGACAAAGTTGACAATAACAAGCAATGGAGAAAGAACTTTCTATTCAATAAATGGTGCTGGCCTATCTGGTTAGCTATATGCAGAAGATTGAAACTGGATCCCTTCCTTTCACCATATGTAAAAATTTTCAGCAACTGAAGATTGATCAAAGACTTAAATGTAAAATCTAAAACTATAAAAACTCTAGAAGTAAACCTAGGAAACACCATTCTGGAATAAGCCCTGGCAAAAAATTCATAATGAAGACTCGAAAAGCAATTGCAACAAAAACAAAAATTGACAAGTGAGAACCAGTTAGTCTAAAGAACTCTACACAGCAAAAGAAACTATCAACAGAGCAAACAGACAATCTACAGAATGGGAGAAAAATTTTGCCAACTATGCATCTAACAATGGTCTAATATCTAGTCTATGAGAAACTTAAATAAACAAGCAAATAACAAACAACCCAGTTAAAAAAATGGGCAGAAGACATGAGCAGACACTTCTCAAAAGAAGTCATACATGGAGCCAATAAATGTGAAAAAATACTCAACATCACTAATCATTAGAGAAATAGAAATCAAAACCATAATGAGGTACCATCTCACAGCAGTCAGAATGGCTATTATTAAAAAACCAAAAAACAACAGAAGCTGGTGAGGTGGCAGAGAAGAGGGAATGCTGATACACTGCTGGTGGAAGTGAGTGTAAATTTAGTTAGGCCACTGTGGAAAGCAATTTGGAGGTTTTTCAAAGAACTTAAAACAGGAATACCGGCCGGGCGCGGTGGCTCACGCTTGTAATCCCAGCACTTTGGGAGGCCGAGGCGGGCAGATCACGAGGTCAGGAGATCGAGACCACGGTGAAACCCCGTCTCTACTAAAAATACAAAAAATTAGCCGGGCGTGGTGGCGGGCGCCTGTAGTCCCAGCTATTCAGAGAGGCTGAGGCAGGAGAATGGCGCGAACCCAGGAGGCGGAGCTTGCAGTGAGCCGAGATTGCGCCACTGCACTCCAGCCTGGGCGACAGAGCGAGACTCTGTCTCAAAAAAAAAAAAGAAAAAAACAGGAATACCATTCAATGCTGCAATCCCATTACTGGGTATGTAACCAAAGGAATATAAATCATTCTACTATAAAGAGACATTCACTCATATGTTAATTGCAGCACTATTCACAAAAGCAAAGACAAGGAATCAACCTAGGTGCCCATCAGCAGTAGACTGGATTAAAAAAAAATGTGTTATGTATACATTATAAAATACTACTCAGCCAGGAAATTAATGAAATCATGTCCTTGCAGTGACATAAATGGAGCTGGAGGCCATTATCCTGAGTGAACTAATGCAGGAAATAGAAAACCAAATGTCGCATGTTCTTACTTATAAGTTGGAGCTAAACACTGAATACACACGGACACAAAGAAGGGAACAACAGACATTGGGGCCTACTTGTGGGTGTGGGTAGGCACAGGGCAAGAATTTAAAACTACCCATGAAGTACTACGCTTATTACTTGTGTGATTAAATAATCTGTACACCAAACCCCGTGGCACACAATTTACTCATGAAACAAACCTGCATATGTATCTGCTTAACCTAAAATACAATCTGGAAAAAAAAAAAAAAAAACATCTCCAGGTATTACACTTCTGCACTTCTATCTCCTCACATGTTTGGTAGCCTTCAATATTCACTTCTTTCCATATTGTTACCTTGGACCTTGTCATTTACCTAAATTACATTATTTTGGGTTTCTCAAATGCAAACAGCCACTCCCAACTGCAACATCCTATCCTTACAGCTCACTTGCTTAAATTCTTCCCATTACTATCGTTCTTATTGAGACATTCACTTCATTGATAACCCCTTCTTCCCCATCTACTGTTTTCAGTTGAATAAGCCTCATAATCCTTTTCTGCTGGCCCAGATTCTATGGTTTATAATGAGTATTCCTTTGAAAAACCTCTGTTACCCTTGCTCCTGACTACCTTTTAGGAATTCTGTTTGAAAAGCTCAAACCTAGATGGGCCCATGCCGTGTATGTGTATGTAAGTGTCTGCACATGCACAGCTGCATTTGATGGTCACTGGTGACAACAGATCATAGCTGAAAAAAATACACAACTGGATAGCTGGTATATTTAAAATTTTTGATCTCACATTTTAAATGAGCTCTTATTACTGCTTTGCCTGATTTTGTTTCTCTTCTAAACTGTTACATACCCTTTCTTTAAATAAACCACCCTTATTTCACATATGATTTTATTTATGTAAAATGTGTATCAGTGGTCCCTAACCTTCAGAGACCAGTTTCATGAAAGACAATTTTTCCATGGACCTGGGTTTAGGGGAATGGTTTGGGATGAAACTGTTCCACCTCAGACTATCAGGAATTAGTTGGATTTTCATAAGGAACACATAGCCTATTAGATTCCTCATATGCACAATTCACAATAGGGTCCATGCTCCTACAAGAATCTAGTGCAGTTGCTGATCTGACAGGAGGCGGAGCTCGGGCGGTAATGCTTGCTGGCTCTTCCGCCTCTCACCTCCTGCTGTGCGGCCTGGTTCCTAACAGGCCACAGACTGGTACCAGACCAAGGCCCAGGGATTGGGAACCACTGTTCTATATAATATAGAATGAGTTTCTCGTATGATTTTATCTAGATAAAACGTAAATATTAGAAAAATTTACAATAATTTTATGCAAAACTATGTATGTGTACATATATAAAAATAATATGCATTTGCACTTATGCGCTATGTAATGATGTTTTGGTCAACGATAGACCACATCTCCAGTAGTGATCCATATTACAATACCATATTTTTACTGTACCTCTTCTATGTTTAGATACACAGTTACTTACCATTGTGTTATAGTTGCTGATAGTATTCAGTACAGTCACATGCTGAACAGGTTTGTAGCTGAAGAACAATAAACTATACCACATGGTCTAGGTGTGTAGTAGGCTACACCATTTAGATTTGTGTAAGCAGACTCTGCAATGTTTGCACAGTGATCAAATTACCTGACATTACATTTCTCAGAATGTATCCTCATCATTAAAGGACACTGACTATATATAAACATAACTATGTGAAAACTATATACAAAAAATTAGTGGTCCTAACTATTAAGTGAGGGTAAATGGGAAGTTTGACAAGATGGTATAAAGATTATATCACCTTATTCTATTAAAATGAAACCATTTTAATAAAAATAGCAATGGAATAATTTCATATGAGTAACATATTCAATACAAGGATGAGAGAATTACACCTAGCATGGTTGGCACATTCTCTTTTGTGGAAGGTATTATCTTAATATGGGATCTGATGCATGTTCATTCATAAGTGGAACAGAAAACCTGAGGTTGGCAAGATTAGTGCAGTCCATCATTTTAGGCAAATCTCTATGTGAAGCTAAATCAGGGTCAGCAGACTGTTTGTTAGAAATGGAATCAAACAAGGGGAATGAAGAGAATTGGGTGCTCAGTGGCATTAAATTAAGTTTACCACTACTTTTGAAAGGGACTGGAATTCCTAAAGTCCACAGTACCTAAAGAACTACTGTGCCTGTCAAAATTTCCTTTGCTTCTCCTTTATCCTTTATTTCCAGGGCAGACTAAAACCCCTTCTCTTTCATTATGTATACTTATAATTTCAAGCAAAGTACAGGCAGTTTGTTCTTGAAAGTCATCCAGTTTTCCTTGTATACTTTGCCTATATATGGCACTCTATGTTTTCACTTTACAGTTTGACCCTTACAGGGAAAATTTGTTTCTTCTATTTTTACATTTCCACAGGGAACCACCATAGCAGTCCCTAAGTGATGAGGCCTCGCCCGTATTTTTTCAAGCCTCCATGCTTTTGTTCATGATATTCTGTACTGGAAGATTTATCTTTGTCCTTGATCTCACTGACCTAGACTTTGAGTGAAAGCACACTTTAGGGATGTTCCTTGACCCTCCAGCAGTTAAATCCCTTTCCTGCATCCTGTGTATTCTTTTATTATGGAAAGAATCATATTTAACTGAAGTTTCCTGTGTGAATGCCCTTGAGGTCAGAAACTATGTCTCATTCATTTTTGTAACCACTAGACATAATGAACTTTCATTGTATGTCTATGGAATGAATGATTATGTGTATTGTAGCAAGAAATGCTATTAGAGAATCTGCACAGGCCTATGATTGTCCTAGCAGGAACTTGAGGTTGAATTATAGTTTAAATCATCTGGACCACTCACCACAATCAGAAGTAACAGTCCCCAAATCAGAATGGCTTCTTGACCATGGTTTCTCCGTAAGTTTACAGAGAAAGAAAAAATATGAAAAGAGTCTATTAACTTGCATGTACTATATAATTTTTGTCCAACTTTTCAATAGCATAATTGTCTAGGCCATAGGGTGGCTTCTAGCTGATTCGTTCACATGAGCAATTCTTTATTTTCTGCATATGGAATAGCCAAGATAGTGTGTTCAACACTTTCTGCAATAACAGAAATATTCCACTTAAGGCATCTTTTATGCACAGACAACATAAATTTATTGCTTATAAGTGAAATTTTAGAACTCCTGAGGTAGTTTCCTTATTGACACCCACATGGAAACATGGGCTAATCCAAGATGCTGCCCTTTTGATCTTACCACAAAAACACTTGAGGTTATAAATAAAGCACCAAGTGTATGACGAAGGTAGTATATGATTCACAGTAGCTATATTAAATATTGCTTTCGCAGACGTTTAGTAGTAATATACACTTTTGGAAAATAATTATTAGTGAACACAAAAATGAAAAGGAGGCAATATAATTAATACTCTATGATCTTTCTTAGAAGAGTATCCCAATAGAAACTTCCTTTATTATAAAGTTTTAAAAATTACATGGTAATTAATAACTAAAGCCCCTACTATGAGTCAGTTACCATAATATATATTCAATGTATGTATTATCTGATTCATTTTCTCTGTGTGTGTGTGTGTATGTGAGACACTTGACTTTAGTCAGGACTGGAACTCTTATGTACAATTGGTGGGATTATAAAATGATGCGACCACTATGGAAAACAGTATGGCAGTTCCTCAAAAAATTACACATAATTTTATGTAACTATACTATAACTAGAACTACCATATAATCTAGCAACCTCACTTCTGGGTGTATAGCTGAAACAATTGAAAGCAGGGTCTTGAAGAAATATTTGCACACCCATGTTCATAGCAGTATTATTCACAATAGCCAAGTGATAAAAGCAACCCAAATGATCACTGATGGAAGAATGAATAAACAAAATGTAGTATACACATAACATGGAATATTATTCAGCCTTATAAAGAAGGAAAATCATGTTACATGCTACAGCACGGATAAAACTTGAGGCCATTACATTAAGTTAAAAAGCCAGCCACAGAAAAACACACAAAAAAACAAACAAAAAAAACACAAATGTATGGGCCAGACAAGGTGGCTCATGCCTGTAATCCAAGCACTTTGGGAGGCCGAGGCGGGTGGATCACCTGAGGTCAGGAGTTCGAGACCAGCCTGACCAACCTAGAGTAACCCCTTCTCTACTAAAAATACAAAATTAGCTTGGCACAGTGGTGCATGCCTATAATCCCAGCTTCTTGAGAGGCTGAGGCAGGAGAATCACTTGAAGCTGGGAGGTGGAGGTTGTGGTGAGCTGAGATCGTGCCATTGCACTCCAGCCTGGGCAACAAGAGCGAAACTCCGCCTCAAAAACAAACAAACAAACAAAAAACCAAATGTATGATTCCATTTATATGACGTATCTAAAGTAGTCACATTTGTAGAGAAAGAAACTAGAATGGTGGTTGTCAGGGGCTAGGGAGAGGAGAAGAAAGGGAGTTATTGTTTAATGGCTAGAGAGTTTCAGTTTTCTAAGATGAAAAATTTCTGGAGATCTGTTTTACAACAATGTAAATATATATTCACATTAACACTACTGAACTGTACATTTTAAAATGGTTGAGAGCGTACATTTTATGTTATGTACTTATCGCCACAATTTTTTAAAAAGAAGATGCATAGTCAGAAAAAGCAGAATTGGTAGGGACCAAAAGTGGAAGCAGAAGTGGAGGCAGAGTATTTTTTAAAATTTTTACTTTTTACTTTTGTGAGTACATAGCAGGTGTATATATTTATGGGGTACATGAGATGTTTTGATATAGGCATGCAGTCATGCCTATATCTGCCATACTTGTGTGTCTGACTGAAGTCATTTAATAAGGACACCGACACACACACACACGTATGGCAGACCTGTTTGGTTGGTTAATTGCCTAATAATAATTCTCTATTCCCCCCCCGCTTTTTTTTTTTGAGATGGAGTCTTGCTCTGTCGGCCAGGCTGGAGTGCAATGGTGTGATCTTGGCTCACTGCAACCTCTCCTCCTGGGTTCAAGCGATTCTCCTCCCTCAGCCTCTCAAGCAGCTGGGACTATAGGCGCCCACCACCATGCCTGGCTAATTTTTGTATTTTTAGTATAGACGGGTTTTCGCCATGTTGGCCAGGCTGGTCTGGAACTCCTGACCTCGTAATCTGCCCACCTTGGCCTCCCAATGTTCTGGGATTACAGGCATGATTCACTGTGCCCAGCCTCTATTTTCTCTTTTTAAGAAAAACTCCAATGTCCCTTTTTCAGATATGGGGGAGCTGAAGTGCCATATGGGAGGCTGGTTCCTCCTTAGTCCTAGGAGTTACATCTTGCTTAATAAAAGTCAATCAAGCACTCCCATTTTCCTTTCTAGTGTTAGAACTAAAAATGCAAATGAGACCCAAATATATAGAATGAAACAAATAAATTTGGGAAATTGCTGAGAAACCTCTTGTTATTTTTAACAAGGGACTTGATGAGATATGCTCTGCATAGGGGTTCTTGTGTTCTGTACTCACTGCCGTTTTATTTCAGACTCTTTTAAGGAGTTTGTATAGTTAACGGCCTTTGAAGTTAGAGACACTTTTGGAGCAAAGGACATGTTTGTTTACTGCCCAGAAAAACAAAGATAATATCCCCCTCCAGCACAAAAGTCAAGTGGATTGCTTAAAGTCCATTATAAAAGATTATAATACCCTAATATCAGAATTCCTCTCCTGTGAAAACAATCTGCCGAGCATGCAGGCATTACCAGACCCTTGTCACATTTCCTTGTGAGAATTGTAGCTTTGATACATTGTTCAAAAAGTGATGATACTGTGGCCATTGTTTTTGTTATGAGTAATAGACTGTTTATCTCTGGTTTACTCAGAGGCCTCACGTCTTCCGTCAACATCCATGAAGCTAGCAGGCTAATTTGATAACCTCCAAGTAGTGTCAAATCTCAGACCTTTTACACTTCTTGACACTCTCTTTCTCACTTTTGGCCATTAGATAATGCCCTGTGAAAATATGGAGGCAGAGCTGTGGCAGCCACCTTATGATCATGAGTGCACAAGTCTGGGACAAACAATGTTGTGCATGGCAGAACAAAAAGGATGGGGAGAACGTAGGTCATTGAGAATGTTGTTAAATCCCTAATCACAACTTTTGTAATTAGTCTATTTCTAGATTAATTTTAGTTGTGATGCTACACTTTCTCTTTTTTAAAATCATTTGAGGCAGATTTTCTATTACCTGGCAAACGCATTTCACCTAAGTCATCAAGGACTGCAAAATAATTTTGAAGGCTTGTTTGCTGCTACCAAATACAACGATATCCAACATTTTTTGGTAGTCACTATGTGTAAGTGCAGTAACAAATATTTTGGGTTATATTAAGATGTAGTCCTTACTACAACAACTCTGGACAGCTGTCATTATTATTTTAAACATGAATAATCTGAGTTTAAGTAAGAAGCTTAAGACACTTCAACCAATAAGTGACAAAACTAGGACTGAAATCCATGTCTACCTGGCAGCAAACCCTGTGTTCCTAACCCTGATGTAGTATCTCCTATGTAATTTGGATACCCAGCATTCGTTGAGACTTCCACTTGTCCTGACTCTGTGCTGAGCACTTAATGAATTCTTCTTGCATAAATGGTGGGATGAATTTAGACCAATTATATAAGTCTCTATGCAAATGAATGCCAAAAAACATTCTGTCTGAAAATGGACTCTTTAGTAAGTCCCTAAACAGCAATTTTAAATTCGAGGTTGGCTTGAATTCTCAGACCAGAACCAAAAATTAGATGCTTACTAGCTATTGCTCAAAGTGAATTTTTGCCACTTGTTGTGGATTAATTTCTTCAATATCTCATTCCCATAATTGGAAAAGTGTTTTGTTGTACTGATAAATAACTAATAATTGGATAAGCATATCTCCAGTCAATTCCTTATTCAGTAGAGTAGTATTGCTCAAAAACTGGTCCAACCACTTCTTAAACCTGAAACCATAGATAGAAACATCTCCTAAGACTGATAAATCCTAAGCTTTATGCTGTTAGAGACTGTGTTTGCCTAATCCAATGCGTTATCATTTTCACCTAGGCTTCTGTGTATGCTTAATTAGGCACTCAACAACTCTCATGAATAGATAAATTCATGAATAAAATCCAAGGAACTAGAAAATAGACCTTCATTTTGATTTACTATATAATGCTCTTTGGGAACACTTCAACAGTGTTTTTGAGATTATGGATACAATAAAGAAAAAACTGCATAAAATGAAACATTTCTTAGTATCCAACTTGCTCACTGAACTCTAGTTGCTTATTTCTGGCTACTCAATGTGATCCCTAGATGATTTTCTATTATAATTTATGAACATGACAGATTGATAACCTGTCTAGCTTCTTGAGGTGGTCCAAAGGGGTAAAAATCATCAATGAAGATGTTTTTAAGTGTCAAAGAGAAAGATTTGGAATTACAAAAAAAAAAAAAAAACCAGGAACTAAAATATTCTAACGTTTTCCTTAATGTGTCTGTAGTGCTGGGAGTAACCTCACAATATAACCTACTTCTCAACTGTAATATAATTTTTAATATAAAAATTATTTGTTATCACTCACTACTATGGCCCAGAAGTGAAACATAATCCAGATACATTAGCCATCGTAATATAGGTTTGACATGTATTTCTCTTGTGCCGTTGTTTTCCAGAGAACTTAGTCCTAATTATTTAACACTTTCAGAGTCAATAAATTACCGGAGGGAAGCAAAAGGCCTTTTGGTGGGTGAAATTTCTCTGTGAAATGAAAGTTGTCTCCTCAAGTAAGAAGTGGCAACAAAGTATCATTTAATAATAGCAAGTAATATTTTTAAATTACTGTTTAGAAATGTATTGCCTGATATTAAATGACTTTATATAAATGCTGTGTCCTCAATTTAAAAGGACATTGGTAAACCCCCTAGGACTGAACAGGCCTTTTCTCTACCTAATTAAATTAAGTGCAGTGTACAGCACCTTTCTGCAAAGATTGACAGAATGCATTCCTTGTCAGTTTAAGTGTTGCCTGTGGCGGTATTTTTTTTCTAATTTAATTAAAAGCTGTTCTTTTATGAAGAACAAGCTTGCAGCATAATTTCTCTTACGTTTACATTTGTCAAGCCTGTTTGGGAGAAGGAGGAGAGTGATGAGAAGGAGATGGAAGAGAAAAGAAAAAGAGAGAAGTTTTAGGTGCTCAAGAGGAAGTACACATATTTCCTGGTTGTCAGGAACATTTCATTTCAAAAATAAAATTGAGTGGAGATAAACCAGGTGTCTTGGAAGGGAACAGATTTCACCGCAGTGTGTTAGATCTCTATCATGTTCCCAGTCAGCACCCTTAATAAAGATACTGGACATTTGTCAAAGAGGTAATTACACCACAAATTCTCACATATTCAAATGCTTGTGGTGTGTTTGAGCCCTTCAAAGTGTGTGATTAGCTATGGAAACTGAGGTACGCTTCTCAGTCTTTTACCACAAACAAAGTCAGGTGTAAGTCAGCAGTGTCGAGTTGGAAACCCATGTGGTGCTCTCAGTGCAGGTATTAATAAAAAGCCCATCTAGTAACAAACATCCTAAAGATACATAAGCGCCCTGAGAGCAAACTTAGACACCCCTTCAATTCCCTAAGTTATTGGTTTCTTGATCAAGATTAAACAACATCCAACTCCTTGAACTATTTATATTTTTACTATGAATTCAAGTATCTGTTTGCATAATTCAATAAGTAGCACCTCAGTGTTAGTATTAGAAGCCTATGCCTTCTGAATTCAAGCAAAGCAGAGAAAACAGAAAATAGAGGGTAGAAGAATAAAGGAAGTATTCAATAGAAATTATAAAGGTAAGGAAGGGATGGAAGAATTAGGAATATTCTATTTTAAAACACATGAAAGAGTATGACACATAAGGCAATATAGTGTTATTTTAATGTGGATTTAGATTACTTAAATGTGTATATGGGTAATTCTAGACAAACTCTGAAACACATTTAAAAATAAGTATAATTTATAAATTTAGGGAAGAGATCAGTGAAGTTCTATAAAATTCTAAAAAAGTGGAAAATGGGAAAAGAAGAATCAAAGGGCAAGTGCAACAAACAGAAAATAGTTACAAACATAGTATATATTAATACGATTATGTTCATAATCACTTTAAATATAATGGTTAGAGTATACCAATTTAAAGATAAAAACTATCTTGTTGGATTGAAAAAAAGAAAAACCCAACTATATGTTGCCTATAAGGAACCCACCAAATATATATAAAGACCAGATCGGTTAAAAGTATAAAAGAATAAAGAAAGATATATTATGCTAACACTAATACAAGAAAGCTGAAGTAGCTAAATTGACTTCAAACTAGACTTCAAAATAAGGAAAATTATCAAAGTTAAATAAAGTCATTACTTAATTGTAAAAGACTTAATTCCCCAAGAAGACATGATAATTCTAAACATGTAAGTACTTAATAATAGAGCATTGATATGGTTTGTCCCCACCCAAATATCATCTTGAATTCCCACATGTTGTGGGAGGGACCTGGTGGGAAGTAATTGAATCATGAGGGCAAATCTTTCTTGTGCTGTTAATTATATAAGGGGAGCATTCCCTACACAGCTGTCTTCTCTTGTCTGTGCCATGTGAGACGTGCCATTCACCTTCCACTATGATTGTAGGCTTCCCCATCCACTTGGAACTGTAAGTCCAGTTAAACCTCTTTGTTTTGTTAATTACCCAGTCTTGGGTATGTCTTTATCAGCAGCATGAAAATGGACTAATACAAGCATTAACACAGGTGAGGTAAAAATTGATAAAACTGACGGGGGAAACATAAAAAATTCACTATTATAGAAGGAGACTTTAATATCCCTCTTTCAATAATTGACAGATCAAGAAAGCAAAAATTCAGCAGAGAACTAGTTGACCTAAAGAGAACCATCAATGAACTTAATGTAGTTAATGTTTGTGACAATATTCCAACAAACATCACAGTACATGGTTTTTTCAAGCCTATATGGAACATTCACCAAGACAGACAACATTTTGGGTGATAACATATACTTTAACAAATTTAAAAGAAAATAAATTAAACAAGCTATATACTCAGACCAGAACTGAAATAAACTAGAACTTAACGGTGGACACATAGCTGGAAAATACCCAAATGTTTGGAAATTAAACCATGCACTTGTGAATAATACATGAGTCAAAGAAAAAAAATCAAGAGAATTTAAAAAATACTTTTTATTAAAGAAAATCAACATATAGCTTATAAAAATGTATGGGATGAAATAAAAGCAGTGCTTAGAGGAAAACATATGCATATGTGTGTATATATGTGTATACATACATATATGTGTATATATGCATGTATGTATAAATACATACACACACACACACAGCAAGACCAAATTTCAACAAAAGCAAACTAGACAAAAAAGAGCAATTTAATTCTAAAGCAAGAGGAAGAATAGAAATAATAAAAGTTAAAGCAAAAATCAATAAAATTGAAAACAGAAATCAATAGAGAAAAGCAGTAAAACCGAAAACTGGCTCTTTAAAAATATCAATAAGTAAAACTTCTGTATTAGGATTTTCCAGAGAAACAGAACCGATATAATATGTATATATGTAGAAATTTATTTTGAGAAATTGGCTTACACAATTTTGGATGCTTTATGGCAAGTCCAAAATCTGATTTAGGGGAACCAGAAGGCTGGATTGAGACTTAGGAAAGGGTTACAGTTTAAGTTTCCTGCTGTAGAACCCCAGAGAGCCTATGTTGTAGATGACATCTGAAGGCTATCTCCTGAAACATTCCCTTGTTTCAGAGGAGGTTGGCTCTTGTTCTATTCAGGCCATTGACTGATTGGCTGAGGCCCACCCACATTGTGAAGGACAATTTACTCAAATCCATCGATTAGAATGTAAATCTCATCAAAATTAGCCTCACAGAAACATAGAATAATGCCTGACCAAATATCTGGGCACCATGGGTCAGTCAAGTTGACACACAAAATGAACCATTATCTCAAACAGGATTAATGAAGGAAAAAAAGAGAAAGAAAGAAGAGAAAACGGAAGAGAAAGAATACATATTACAAATATAATAAATCAGTCATTATTACTAAACCCATGAGCATCAAAATGATGACAAAGAAATATTTTAAACAGCCCTATGCCTACTATTGGATAACTCAGATGAAATAAACCAACTTCTTGAAATACGTAAACTACCACAATTCATATAAGGAGAAAAAGATAATAAGAATAGGACTGTATCTGTTAAAGAAATTATTTGGGTACTATGTTCACTACCTGGATGACAAAATCTTTTGTACGTCAAACCTCAGTGTCATGCAATAATATACCCATGTAACAAACTTGCAAATGTACCCCCTGAATGTAAAATAAAAGTTGAAGTTATTTTTAAAAAGGAAACTAATCAATAATTAATAGCTTTCTAAAAAAGAATGCACCAGTCCTAGATGGTTTCACTAGTGATTTCAACCAAATATTAAAGAAATAAATGATACCAATTCTCCGTAATATCTTTCAGAAAATAGAAACAAGGAACACTTTCAAATTTATTCTAGGAGTCCGGTAATAACCTAATACTGATACCAAATAAGTAGATCACAAGAAAGAAAAACTGCAGACCAACATCTCTTATGAATATAGATATGAAAATCCTAAATAAAATATTAGCAAATTGAATCCAAAAAATATATATATACCAAAAATTTTACAGCAGAGCCATGTGAGATTTATTCCAGATATACAAGGTTAATTAAATATTCAAAAATCAGTCAAGGTAAAACTCACTAATAAGAAAACGTACAACCTAATTTAAAAATGGGAAAAAGATCTGAACAGGCACCTCACCAAAGATATGCAGATAAAAATAACCCATGTGAAAGGATGCACAATATCCTATGTCATGAGGGAATTGTAAGTTAAAACAACAATGAGATACCATATGTACCATTAGAATGGCCAAAATCTAAAACACTGAAAATACCAAATTTTGGCGAGGATATGGAGCAACAGGAGCTCTCATTCATTGTTGGTAGGCATGCAAAATTATACAATCACTTTGGAAGACAGCTGCCAGTTTTCTTACAAAAATAAACATAATTTTACTATATAATTCAACAATCATGCTCTTGTTGTTTATCCAAATGAGTTAAAAATATATGTCCACACAACTACTTTGAAAAAATTATGTCTATGCAATAACCAGCACACAAATATTTATAGCAATTTTATTCATAATCATCGAAACTGGAAGCAACAAAGATATCTTTCAATATGTGATTGGTAAATAAACTGTGGTACAGCCATACAAAGGAATATTTTTCAACATTTGCTATGGTCTGAAAATTTATATATCTTCAATATTTAAATATTGAAATCCTGATCCCCAAGGTAATGGTATTAAAAGATGGGGCTTTGGAGAGGATTAGATCATGAAAGGCAGAGCCCTAAGGAGTGAGATTAGTGCCCTTAATAAAGAGGCCTGACAGCTCTCCCTCATCCCTTCTGCCATGTGAGGATCCAGCAAAAAAAAATAAGGCTTCTATGCACCAGGAAATGGGCCCTTACCAGATGCTGACTCTGCCAGCACCTTTATCTTGAACTTTCCAGTCCAAGAATTGTGAGAAATACATTTCTGTTATTGATCATGTCAAGTTAACAAGGTCCTGCACAGCAAAGGTAATGATCAACAAAATGAAGGGACAGCTCACAGAATGGAAGAAAATACTTGCAAACATCTGACAAGGGATTAATAGCCAGGATATATAAGGAGCTCAAACGACTCTATAGGAAAAAATCTAATAATCAAATGATCAAAAAATGGACAAAAGATTTGAATAGACATTTCTCAAAAGAAGACCTACAAATGATAAACAGGCATATGAAAAGTTGCTCAACATCATTGCTCATCAGAGAAATGCAAATCAAAACTACTATGAAATATCATTTCACCCCAGTTAATATGGCTTTTATCCAAAAGACAGGCAATAACAAATGCTGGGGAGAATGTGGAGAAAAGGGAATTCTTGTATACTGCTGGTGGGAATGTAACTTAGCATGACTACTATGGGGAACAATTTGGAGGTTCCTCAAAAAACTAAAAATAGAGCTACCATATGATCTAGCAATCCCACTCCTGTATATATATCCAAAGAAAGGAAGAGATATCTGCACTCCCATATTTATTGTGGCACTATTCACAATAGACCATATTTGGAAGCAACCTAAGTGTCTATCAACAGATGAATGGATAAAGAAAATGTGGTACATACACACGATGGAGTATTAATTCAGCCATAAAAAATGAGATAGTCATTTGCAATGACATGGGTGGAACTGGAGATCTTTATGTTAAGTGAAATAAGCTAGGCACAGAAAAACAAATATTGCATGTTCTCACTTACTTGTGGGATCTAAAAATCAAAACAATTGAACTGATGGACATAGAAAGTAAAAGGATGGTTACCAGATACTGGGAAGGGTAGTGGGGTGGTGTAGGGGGAACTGAAGATGGCCAATGGGTACAAAAAATAGAAAGAATGAATAATATCTAGTATTTAATAGCACAAGAGGGTGATTGTAGTCAATAATAACTTAATTGTATATTTTACAATAACTAAAAGAGTATAACTGGGCTGTTGGTAACCCAAAAGATAAATGCTTGAAGGGATAGATACGCCATTTCCCATGATGTGATTATTATGTATTCAATACCTGTATGAAAATATCTCATGTATCCTATAAATATATTTACCTACTATGTACTCACAAAAATTAAAAATTAAAATTTCTGTTGTTTATAACCTGCTTATATATGGCATTTTATTATAGCAATTATAACAAAAAAAACTTTGAAAAGAAATAAGGCATCAAGCCACATGAATATGGATAATCCTTACATGTATGTTGCTAAGTGAAATAAAACAGCTCAAAAAGTTAACAAACTCTATGATTCCAATTATATGACATTCTGAAAAAGGCAAAACTATGAGATGAGAAAAATGTTAGTGGTTGACAAGGATGTGGGAAGTTGGTTGAGGGTTGAACAGGCGAAGAAAAGCGAATTTTTTTAGAGCAGTGAATTGTCTTTGTATGATATTGTAATGGTGGATAAATGACACTATATATTTTTCAAAACTGATAAAACTTTATAGCACAAAGAGTGAGCCCTAATGTATGAAAATATAAAAAATACATTTAGGAAGTTGGGTATCCCAGGATAGAATATAGCTTGAAACGACACAATCTGTGTTTCAATGTATAAAATGTCCTTAATGAAGAGAGTATAGGAAAGGTTCTGATCTCAGTAACTGAAAATGAGTGGATCTGTAAGAGCAAAGGTGAAAGAAGCTTTATAGAAGCACTCTATGCTAGTTGTTTCCCTTGGTGGTATGGATTAACAATGCTGATACCACTATTCATGTATGCTGGAATTGTGCCAATGAGTAAATGCATGTCTGATGGTGGGAGCTGGGTTTTTCACTATTGATTACAGAGAGAGAAGGAGGCTAGAATGATCTATGTAGTAATAGATTAGAGTTGGAGATATCTTATGAATTTATATTCAGCTTATCACAGATACAGATAGTCACATATAGAAATATTTATAGCTATATGTAGCAGATAATTACTTCCTTGCTCTGTCAGCTGAGAGGGCCTAGGAGCAATGACTTCTAAGAGCATCGAGATCTTGTTTACTGCTACCACTCGCTAATGAAAGGAACCAAGGTTCCTGGGAAAAATGGTTGATACTAGGACTGTGGCAGAAAATATATAACATGAACCTGGAACATACAGCAATGCCAGAAAGTAAGAAGGTGCTAAACAACAACAACAACAACAAAAACAAAAACAAAAAAAGAAAAACAAACAATGGTGGGGCATATCAAAGGGCCATAATTGAGAAAGCTCTCAATAACCAAATTTGGAGCAATTTGAGCAACAAAATAAATGAAATTATATTGGATTATATCACAAAGTAAAAAAAAAAAATTGACCCCATGCTGATAAAAATTATTGAATAATTACATAAGTGGGAATAATGGAAAAATCTCCCATGCAGAATAATTCCAAATAGAAATAATCCCAATTTATGTAGATATTCCTCCTTCAAGGATACAAAGCATAATTCCTCAATTTTCAGGTTTGTGTTGTGTACAGTGACTTCTTTCCAAAGAGTATAGTGTGGGAAAGAGGGAAGGAGTAACTTTACAGTGCAGAAAGCTGACAAACACTAACTCGTGTGGGTGACCAAGTTTAATGCTAACAGTAATGTTGATAGAATGCTGATATAGTTTGTCTGTGTCCCCACCAAAATCTCAACTTGAATTGTATCTCCCAGAATTCCCCTGTGTTATGGGAGGGACCCAGGGGGAGGTAATTGAATCGTGGGGGCTGGTCTTTCCCATGCTATTCTGGTGATAATGAATAAGTATCACGAGATCTGATGGGTTTATCAGGGGTTTCTGCTTTTGCTTCCTCCTCATTTTCTCTTGCTGCTGCCATGTAAGAAGAGCCTTTCGCCTCCCATCATGATTCTGAGGCCTTACCAGCCATGTGGAACTGTAAGTCCAATTAAACCTTTTTTGTGGCCAGTTTCGGGTGTATTTATCAGCAGCGTGAAAACGAACTAATACAGTAGCCTTCTTGAAATAATATGAGAATGTGAGGAAAGTGGTACTTTACCTTTGAGATGTTCCTCACAAAATGAATAACCTCAGTTGAATCATAATAAATACATCAGACAAATCCCAATTTAGAGGAACATTCTACACAATACTTAACCTGTACCCCTCAAAACCCCATTCAAAAACAAGGAAAATTTGAGAAACACGACCAAAAAGAGCCTAAGGAGTCATGACTAGTGAATATATTGTGATATCCTGGCTGGAATGCTGAAACAGAAAACAATTTTGAGTAAAAATGAATGAAACTTGAATAAAATAATAGATTTAGTGAACATGTTCTATTATTTATTCATTAATTATAACAAATGCGCTATAGTAATGTTAGAAGGTAATAAAAGCAGAAACTGGTGTGGGTTGTATAAGAACTCTATTTCATAGTTTTTCTGTAAATATAAAACCATTACAAAATAAAAATGTAAAAACCAATGTTAAAAAAGTGCACAAACAATGTTTGGCAGACGTAATCTTAGTACTGGTCACAACTAATACATTTGCTACCATTTGGTAGTCAAAAAGCTGCTTGTTGGGAAGACGGAAGTGGTGAGGAAAAAAGTGAAGAAGGAAAGGCTTAGCAAACCAGTGTTTCTAACTCCACTTTTCTGACCTAGCTTCTGGTTCAGTGGCGTAAATGAGTAACAGATGTGTGAACTGGATGTGTTTCAGCATTCAGGAGAATGTGATTTTCAGCATAGATTTCAGAAAGCAGTTCCTCAAGTCTTTAAAAAGTTTTTTATTTTTATTTTTTTAAGCTGACAAATCAAAATTGTATTTATTTATTTTAAATAATTTTTTCTACTTTTATTTTAGATTCAGTGGGTACATGTGTAGTTTTGTGACATGGGTATACTGTGTAATGCTGAGGTTTGGGGTACCCAAAACATAGGTACTGAGCATGGTTCCCAGTAGCTTGTTTTTCAACCTTTCCCTTCCCTCCTCCCTTTGCCCTCTAGTCGTCTCCAGTGCCTATTAGTCCCATCTTTATGTCCATGTTTACCCAATGTTTAGTTCCCACTTATAAGTGAGAACATGTGGTATTTGGTTTTCTGTTTTTGTGTTAATTCAGTTAGGATAATGGCCTCTAGCTGCATCCATGTTGATGCTTCAAAGGAAATTATTTCAATCTTTTTCATGACTGCATAGTATTCCATGGTGTATATGTGCCACATTTCCTTCATCCAACCCAACATTGATGAGCATTTAGGTTGAGTCCATGTCTTTGTTTTTGTGAACAAATGATATGATGAATATATGAGTTCATGTATCTTCTTGGTAGAATGATTTATTTCCTTTGGGGATATACCCAATAATGAGATTCCTGGATAGAATGGTAGTTCTGATTTAAGTTCTTTGAGAAATCTCCAAAGTGCTTTCCACAGTGGCTGATCTAATTTGCATTCCCACCAAGAGTGTATGTGTTCCCTTTTCTCTGCAGCCTCTCCTACATCTGTTATTTGTTGACTTTTTATTAATAGCCATTCTGACTGGTGTGAGGTGCTATCTCATTGTGGTTTTGATTTGCATTTCTCTAATGCTTAGTAATGTTGAGCACTTTTCCTTATGTTACTGGCTGCTTGTGTGTCCTCTTTTGAGGAACATCAGTCCAAAATGCTCCTAGAACTGATCAATGACCTCAGTAAAGTTTCACAATACAAAATCAATGTACAAAAATTATAGAAAACATAGAAAATGTAGCATTTTTATATACCAATAATGTTCAAGCTGAGGGTCAAATCAAGAGTGCAATCTCATTTACAATAACTGCTCATAAAAACAAACCAAAACAAAACAAAAAACTAGGAATACAGCTAACGAAGGAGTTGAAAGATCTCTACAAGGAGAACTACAAAACACTGCTGAAAGAAATCATAGATGACACAAATGAAAAACCGTTTCATGCTCATGAGTTGAAAGAATCAATATCAAAATGGCTATACTGCCCAAAGCAATCTACAGATACAATGCTATTCCCATCAAACTACCAATGACATTCTTCACAGAACAAGAAAAAACTATTTAAAATTCATATGGAACCAAAAAAGAGCCCAAATAGCCAAAGCAATTCTAAACAAAAAGAACAAAGCTGGAGGCATCATGTTACCTGACTTTGAACTATGTTACAAGGCTACAGTTAGCAAAATAGTATAGTGCTAGTACAAAAACACATAGACCAAGGGAACAGAATAGAGAAACCAGAAATCAAGCCACACATCTAAAACCACCTGATCTTCAAGAAAGTCAACAAAAATAAGCAAAAGAGAAAGGATTCCTTATTCAATAAATGGTGCAGGAATAATTGGCTGGCTACATGCAGAATAAAACTGGTCTTCTTTCTTTCACTGTACACAAAAATTAACTCAAGATGGATTAAGGATTTAAATGTAAGTCCTCACAATATTAAAATTCTAGAAGAAAAGCTAGGAAATACCATTCTGGACATTGGCCATGGGATATAATTAAAGATTAAGTCCTCAGAAGTGATCACAACAAAAACAAAAATTGACAAGTGGGACCTAATTAAACTAAAGAGCTTCTATACAACAAAAGAAACTATCAGCAGAGTAAACAGATAAAGTACAGAATGGGAGAAAATATTAACAAACTATGCCTCCAACAGAGGTCTAATATTCTAATATCTAGAATATATAAATTAATCAATTCAACCAGAAAACACACACACACACACACACACACACACCGCAAATAACCACAAATAAAGATGTACCTTTTGTTTAATGTAGTTATAATATGAGTCACCTGTCTGTTGTATATATTTCGAGCTTCACATGTCCCATAAATTAGTCCATTAAGAGAGGTAGAACCATGAATATGGTATCTGAATTTTTAAAAAAGTGTTTTCTCTTTCTGAAATAACAAAGTAGCTCCACAAAACAAACGTGTATGTTTTCTCTTAAAGATGTTATGATAAATTTCTGCTGAACATTACAGTTACAAGATGACAGCATGTTATTCTGTTTTGGTTCCATAGTTGCCTGCCATAATTTACAGAAGGAAGAGATGAGTTAAGAGTAAATTTGGCAACAACAAAGGCCTCCTTGTGCAATGTCAGTTCACTGTTTGCTTCTTGTTTCTCAACACAATACTCCTCAAATAATAAGAATATGGGTGTTGAAAAGCTGGACACAGTTGTCAGATAAAAATCACTCCGTATGTTATTGGATACGGTCTTGTACATAGAATTTGAGTAGCTCTTTGTTGAAATCGCTGTTGGGAGCGTATTGCTTCCTAGGATTCATATGCTCTGATTTTTCTGTCCTAAGGACAAAATATAGACAGCCATAAAATATTTTGTTCTCCCGGCAGTTTATAGAATCTTAAAATATGCTCTGATATTTTCTTTACCAAAAGAAATTTTATGTAAGTTGTGAAGTACCTTTCTTAATTGAATTTAATTGAAGTACCTTTCTTACCATCATTGGAGTCATTTCAGAAAGAGTTTTAAATTTAACCAGTAGGATCAATAGCTTCCTGAAAATCTTGTTGCTTCTAGAGAATTTAAGTCTTATAAAATCACAAAGATTACAAAAATGTATTGAGTATTCTCTTTGTGAAAAATTTTAGATATGTTATTTTTACTTATCACAAAAGGTTTATGACATACTCTTCGTTACAATTTGCAAATGAGAAAACTGAAGACAAAAGTGATTAGTATCTTCTCAAGATCATACAGTTATGAGGATATGGTCACATGCTTGAACTTGACTCCAAAGCTAGAAACAAATTTTAAATATATATGTACGTATATATAAAATTTATATAAAAATATGTGTTGTATGTGTACATATAATTTATATAAAATTTAGATGTTATCTTTCAAGGAAACTATAAGACTATATTTAGAATTTGCCTGTATTTGTACCTACTCTGTTTTCACTGTTGCCACAGGCATTTGCCTTGTCTGAATAGAAAACTAGATAGGTGTCCAGAGTGCAGATACTTAAAAAATCGTATTTTCAACATCTGATGGTGTGTGTGTGTGTGTGTGTGTGTGTGGTGTTTTGTCTCAACTTTTTTCTCTCTTGTCAAAGGTCCATTTTGTTTTGTTTTGTCCTTTTAGATGACAGAGTAACTTAGGATTACAGAGAATAATTTGTAAACCTTCTTTCACAGGAGCTCTGGGGGATTTCTGCTGCTTCTCATGTCTTCCACCTTCTCAACAAGTAGAATGGTAATAGCAAAATTATATACCAAATTCTGTTAAAGAAACCCTCCATCTAGTACATTTATTTTGAGGTGAGAGACTGAGAACTTTTCATTTTGCAAAGATGAATAAATAAGTGAAGATCTGGGTTACTGGAAAGAACTGCAAATGTGTTGTATCTCAACCTGTACCATGTGCTAAGACTACAAATATAAATAAGATATGGTTTTCCATATTTAAGGAGTTTTGCGTTTGTGCTGTGACAAGTTAAAAATATTTTAAAGTTTTGAAACTCAATTCAATTCTGCATTTTAGAAATCATTGTTTCCTCACTGAAATATCTCTACTCTTACAGTTTTTCCTGGAATAATGTACGATAGTTGCTTAATGGGAGCTTATTGTATGACAGAGTTTAAGGAAAGGAATAAGGATAGTTCTATGCTGCTTCTGTCACCGACCAGTAGGAGAACCTGAGTAGGTAATTTTAGCCTGAGTCTCAGTTTTCTTATGTTAAATTTAGGGTTTGTTCTCAATGACATTTGAAATTGCTTCTGTGCATGAACTAGAAAGTCTGCGTTGAAGTATATAATGCACTTAACAAAACATCTCATACAGACATTATAAAGAAAATATCGGTTTACATTTCAATTTAGTTAAACTTCACAGTTAAGTGGCCTTAAGAAGTCATCTGTTTCTTTTCGTGTTATACAAGGTGCAAATATATTAGATCCAATAGAAGAATGAGGTTGGTTTGATTCTCAGCATCACTACTGCCAAGATTGATGTCCTTGTATATATTACTTCACTAAGCCTCACAACACATATCTGAAAAAAATTTTAAAAGGATGTTTAATCAAATGAATACCATTTTTCTTCTAATTTAGATGGAATGGATGTATCATTTTTAAATGGTTCCCACGCAGACAAGCTTTGTTGCATAGACTATTTAGCCACAATAATCAACATATTATTGATGTGATGGAACAAACCAATGTTGTATTGAAGGCAACCGTTGGTCCTCCAACAATTCATACACTGTCAATATGTGTTAGTCTCTATACTCTTCATCCTCTTTTTTAAAGTGTGTTAGCTTCTTTAAGACTTTGACAACATTGCACTGTAAAATTACAGTAAATATCTATAAAGATATATATCTATATAAATGAAATAATATAGAAAGCTACTCTCTTCTTTTCAAAACGTTAATCTGAAGAAGTAAAGAAGACTATTCAGTCTCTATTCTACAGTTTCCTCAATGATACATATATACAGTTTATATTTTCCAAGGTGTATCAAGATGTTTCTGCTCTTAAAATGCCACCACTAATTAAATTCTAGGACATTCTTCAATACTTCATACATAGGCTGTCTCCCCTTATCTGCAGGGCATATGTTCCATGACCCCCCCCGCCCCGCCCATTGGATGCCTGAAACCATGAACAGTACCAAACACTGTATATCCTATGTTTTTCCTGTATGTGCGTACCTATGATAAAGTTTAATTTGTAAGTTATGACAGTAAGAGAATCACAACAATAACTAATAGTAAAATACAATAATTATAACAATATACTGTAATAAAAGTTACATGAATGTGGTCTTTTTCTCTCTCAAAATATCTATTGTACTCACCTGTTTTCAGACTGAAGTTGGCCACCAATAACTAAAATCATAAAAACCAGAACCATGGATGAGGGGGATCTACTGTAACTGAACCCTATGTGGTTTCTCTTCTCTCTTCTACTTAGACAGCATTTCTGTAGCTGGTGTTAGGGCACTAGAGATTTGAAACTATAAGAAATAGTTTTAAAGAGACTGACATTCACTTTTCACATTTCAGAGATCACAAAAAGCTCTTGTTTCTCAGTAGAGGTTGCAGTATCTTATGCTCAGGGACACTTGAGTATCCTGTTGAGGCTTGGCATTAAAACAAATTCATTGATGTTCTTCTGTGGAACTACAGGCTGGCCTTTTGTTTATTATTGTTATATTTTATTTGTGTAGTTATATTTATTTGTATAGATATCCCGCCATGCTCTGTGCTATAAATAGTGATGTTTTTATTGTTAGTGCCCTACACTTAATAAAGCTGCAGTTTTCCTGGCAATTAATTGTGCTGACAATCAATGCAAGGCTGCAGGCAGTGTGTTTACGTGCTGAGCTTTTGATGAGTAAAACCCCAAGAAATCAGGCTGACAGAATTAAATACACTGCTCAGACATAAAGTCACATTCTGTTCTTGGTTTCATCAAATGACAGTTGATTATAGATTGAACCTAGGCCTGATTTTGCTTGTAAGGTAGAGAATATTTGGTCACCTTTAAGTAAGAAGGTTAGGCATTTATTTAGGATAAAATAACATGAGAAAATTACTTGTATCTGTTTTTTCTCAACATGTAGTCTATTTTTGATAAAATTTATTTAAGTTGAAGTGCCCTAGTAGCCTTTGGAAAGCTTTTATCTTTCCACCAGTTGTTAGGAAATAGCTTTTTGGTGGATCCTTCCAGCTAAACTTACTCACGTGACTTCCCTGGATTAAACATGGCTGATGACTTTGTATTTTTCTCCCTATTTCCTTTTCTTCTTCCATGACTAAACAACACCATTCTGTAACATATGACTTTTAACTCTACATCCCGACTCACTGGATGTTTAATCTTTGTACAGTAATCATGTCAATGACAGATAAAAGACAATCAGTGATTGAAGTGGGAACAGATCCATTCAGTAAATAACACTATCTTTCTTGTTGTTCCAGTATCGAATATATTTTAAAAATGTAAGTGTTAACTATTATTTTAACAACCCTCAAGTTATCCACAAGCTCTTATTGGTGCTTTCCTCAAAGGCTCATTTAGATAATTGTAGAACTCAGTTTTTCCTTATTAACACTTATAATAAATGAATATATAAAATTTAATTTATACTTTATTCCCACAATTATGTTTATCAGACATGGGTTTGAATCAAATGGACCATTGTGTGCATACAAATCTATGCTTTAATAATAGAAATAATATTAAGGCTGTTATTTTTCTTTTTGTTATAGCTCTTAAATATATGTACATATATTTATATAAAATCTTAGATGTACAGAAAGTTATTTCTATGCTCTAGTAATTTGTTGAGAAAAAACCATGTTCAGCATAGGCACTAAACGAATATTTGGTGAATGATTGACTTAACAAACAAACAAACAAGTAAATAATGATCCCATAATAATGCAACCTATTTGTGTGTACTGTTTTATAAGATATATTTGTAGAGTTTGAAGTGACAAAAGTAATTCATATGGGATTTCCGGTTTCCAGTTAGGGATGTTGAGATTTGGAAAGAAATTCACCGTCAAATTTACAACAAAAACATTACCAGACAAACATCAAGTTCATGACTTACTTTGAACCTATTAAGGTGGTGAAGTTACAGGAAAGCCAAATGGCCCCAAGTATAAAAAGAAAAGAGCACCTGCAGAGAAAGGGGAGGTACAAATTCTAGCTTATGTGGGGAGGAAGTAGCCAGCCCTGATAATAAGGGTTTAATTAGGATAATTGGCAAATTGATGGAGGGCAGCCAAAGGTGCACCAGAAAGATAACTGCAAGTATAAGAATTGTCCCATCCTCTTGGAGGCTTTTCTAAACCCCATCAGATAATCATACACAGAATTAGATGTGTCATGAGAAAGTTCAAATAGTACAAAACTAGAGAAGCAGAAGAGTTGTGAAAAAGGCACAGAACTTTACTGGGACTCTCACTTTTATCTCCCCAGGGAAAAAACAAAACAAAACAAAAAACCCTTAATTTGTGAGGAGAGAGGCAAACAAATACTGTTGTCCTAAGGACGCTAGAGAAAATCTACTGTAGCTAAATGAAGGAAACAGGAGAAAAACCCTCTATCCATGGGAAAGGAAGAGTCTGTCTACAAGGCCAAGGGAAGAAAGGGGCACTGAAAAAAGTAACCTTTGAGACCCACAAGACATAATGTCTGCCTAAAGTTTTAACAGAACACAGAATGTCCACACCCCAATCCCCACTGCCAAGCTAACAAACATCAAGTAGCAAGTAACATGCACCAAATAAACCCTCCTTAATGTACAGTGCAAAGAGCAGATAAAATCTCAGTGTGGAACAGTTATTTAAACAAAACAAAACAAACAAATAAACAAAAATCTCTTTGGCAAAGAAGCCACCACCCTAAACACAAGGTATTGCTAAGAAAATTTGAAGTCTATAATGTGCTGAGTTTAAACCTAGCTAGAACAAACTCCAAAGACAGCCTATTTCCTAACTAGACTGACTCAAACTCATACATTAAAGGGTTAGCTGAGATAGAGTTAAGACCATTTTCCTAAAAAAGTTCTTGCCACAGTCTTTACTGTCCTACACAGATGTCTAGTTATCAATGAAAATAAGGTAGAGCACACAATATGGTAATAAGAAAACAACACAAGCCAAAAGACAAAGTAATCATTGGAACTAGACTGAGATATTAAAGATGGTGGAACTGACAAGAAATGGAAAAAACTATGATTTACTATGATTAGTATGGCAAAGTCCCTAATGAAGAGAGTGAACGGTAATCAAAATCTGCTGAGAGAGCAAGAGGGAGAGAGAGAGAGTGAGAGAAAGTATAAGGAAGGAAATCAAAATGGTAGAAATGAGAAACACAGAAATGGTGATGAAGATTTCTCAGTGGACTCAACACAGCTGAGGAAAGAATCAGTGAACACGAAGACAAGGCTATTAAAATTACACAAAATGAAACATGAAAAAAGTTGGAAGCTAAAACAATAGAGCATCCAAGTTCTGGAACAATATTAAATTATCTAAAACACTTGTAAATAGGCCAGGCACAGTGGCTCATGCCTGTAATCCCAGTATTTTGAGAGGCCGAAGTAGGTGGATCACTTGAGTCCAGGAGTTCAAGACCAGCCTGGGCAACATGGCAAAACCCCATCTCTACAAAAACACAAAAATCACCTGGGCATAGTGGCTCACATCTGTAGTCTCAGGTACTCAAGGGGCTGAGTCGGGAGGATCCCTTGATCCAAGGAGGTTGAGGCTGCAGTGAGATATGATTGCACCACTGCACTCCAGCCTGGGCAACAGAGCGAGCTGCTGTCTCTAAATAAAATAAAATATGTGTAAGTAGAATTTGAGAATGTGATGAGTGAATGGGATAGGGGAAACATTTGAAGAGCTGTTGGTTAAGATTTTTCCAAAATTAATGATGGAACTCAAAGCACAGATTAGAGAACACCAAACAGGTTAACTACTGTAATAAAATAAAGATGAGATTTCAATTAAATTAAATTAAAAAGTAAAGTAAAATTAGGTGATAAAGGAAATAACACACGTGAAAACATAAAACTAGGGAAGAATATTGAAGGTAGCCAGAAAAAAAAAAAAAAAAAAAAAAAAACGCACGTTGCATGCAGAGGAACAAAGATGAGAATCACAGCAAACTTCTCTTTAGAAACAATGTAAGTTGTAAGACAATGGAGTGGCATCTGTAAAGTGCTAAAGGAAAAACATCTCAGTTCAGTATTTTATATCCAGCAAAATATTTTTTAAAGTAGAAATATGTTCTCAGACAAAAAAAATGTTGTTAGAATTTAACACTGACAGCTCTACTCTATAGGAACTGTTAAAGAAAGTTATTCAGAAAGTGAAATATGTTACCAGAAAAAAACTAAGATATACACCAAGAAATAAAGAATAATTTACTTTTTTCCCATTCCTAATTGCTCAAAAAGGTCACTGACTCCCTATATAAAAATAATTGGAATATACTATAAGATATAGCATATAATACATCTTCATGCTTTGCCAGTGTCTTACAATTGCCCATGTCCTTAATGCTATTTTGGAAACTTGATATTGGATAAAACCACTGACATTTGTGTGTCTGATTTGACAGTCAAACACCTCAGAGAGAACAATGAGAAAGAATAGAAATAGACATTTAACAATAATTAAAAAGATTCAAGATATATATGCCAATAATAACTAAAATTTTTGAACAGTCACTATATACTAAGCAATGAATTAAAACTTTTTTTATCTTATGTCATCCTTACTACCAGTCAATGATATAAATATTATTATCTCAATTTTACAGAAAAACCACAAGAACAAAACCAGGTTTTTATTTTATTTATTTTTATTTATTTATTTTTTTTGAGACAAGAGTTTTGCTCTTTTTGCCCAGGCTGGAGTGCAATGGCATGATCTCAGCTTGCTGCAAACTCCACCTCCTAGGTTCAAGTGATTTTCCTGCCTGAGCCTCCCAAGTAGCTGGGATTACAGGCATGCGCCACCACACCTGGTTAATTTTGTATTTTTAGTAGAGACAGGGTTTCTCCATGTTGGTCAGGCTGGTCTCAAACTCCTGACCTCAGGTGATCTGCCCTCCTCAGCCTCCCAAAGTGTTGGGATTACAGGCATGAGCGACCAAGCCCAGCCAAAAATGGGTCTTAAAGAGTTAGGTGACAGGCTTGAACTCACACAACTAGTAAATGTCATAACCAGAACTCAAATCTAGGTCTGAATGACTCCAAAGCAAACATTCCTATTCCCCCTCATATTAGAAGCAGTATATCATTAAGAAAATGTCAGTTTATTAAAAAAAGATATGTAAAAATATGAATATGTGAAAATGCAAAAACACTTCATGCATAAAATGAAAAAAATAAAAAAACTAAAATTTCAGAGAATACTAACATAATTTTTTTTTTTTTTTTTTTTTTTTGTGAAAGTGGTTTCTCTATGGAAAGCTTTGTTTGCTTCCTACAAATACATGCTTATTCCTTAAGGGACATGTTAGAGTTACTGTGGATTTCTCTATTTTCTGTCTTACAAGAAACTTGTCTATGTACCTTAATACATTGTTTAGGATGAGGAGTCTTTGTGTCCCTGTACAGTAGTCTGAAGTATTCCCCCTTCTGTCCTATAGTAAGCCCAGTTGCTGTATCTGAACAGTTTGAGCTCTTTTTGTAATATACTCTAAACCTGTTATTTCTGTGCTGTCTAATAAACGAGATTCAGAACACTTGAAAAAAAAACTAACATAATTTTGCAGAACTTTTTAAGCAATATGAATGATGATACCATACATCAAGATCCTAAAAAATGCATAAAGAAATTTGATCCAGAATCCTAGAGATTTACCCTTAAGGAAACATCAAAGATGTTTTATAAGTATATATTTTGTGAAATTATTCATTTAAAACTCTGAAGAAACTAAACTTCGCGTACAATAAAATTGGTTCAATGAATCCTAGTACTTCTGATCCTTTTAACCTTTAAATGTTAATGACGTTAACAAAATTGTTTAGCAAAAATATCAGTTAACAAAGCAGCCAATATTGTTTGATTTCAAATTTATGTGTGTAAATGCTACTTACTTTTTTTTTTTTTTGAGACAGAGTCTGGCTCTGTTGTCCAGGCTGTAATGCAATGGCATGATCATGGCTTACTGCAGCTTCACACTGCTGGACTCAATCTTTCCACCTTGGCCTCCTGAGTAGTTAGGACTACAGGCATGTACCACCATCATGCTAGGCTAATTTTTAAAATTTTTTTAGAGATGGGGTCTTACTATGTTGGCCAGTCTGGTCTCAAACTCCTGGGCCCAAGGGATCCACCTGCCTCTGTCTCCAAACTGCTGGGATTACAGGTCTGAGCCACCATGACTGGTAAAATGCTATGTTTTAATATTTAATATATGTATGCATGCATGGAGAATTGCTAGATATTTATGTAATAGTATTAATGGTTAATAACCATGGACAGTGTGATTAGGGGTTATTTTTTATATTGTGCTTTTATGCATTTTATAATTGTTCTGTGGTAAAAATGCTTTTGAATTAAAACAATTTTTTTGCATACATATATATTTTTAAAAGCCAAATTTCTGAAGAGAGAGTGTGGGCCATAGTGTTAAAACTTAGAATCAGTTTTTGCTCCAATCAATTTTATAAATAAAATAAAAGTTTAATACCCAAACTAAAAAGTTTCATGCTACTATTAGATTTTATAGCTCTTAGTGATATGAAAATCTACAAAAATTTTAATGTTTAAGTTTTCAGTAAATATTTCATGAGAAAATATTAAGATTTATATTTATAGAAAACAAACAATATTGTGGAAGTAATAAGAAGAACGCTTGTTCATTCCCACTTAGAGTCTGAGAGAAGACTAATCATACTGAAGCAAGAAGTTTTTTGAAAAGAATATGTGCAATGTCCTTGACTAGATCATGTAAGAACATTGCATTGCAATGGGATTGGGACTGATTCTGATTGAAATGTATAGTGACAGGGAAGTGACACAATCCAACTTGTGTTTTAGGAAATTTAATCTGCTTATGGTACACTGAATTAAAGTGGAGCATCTTTTTCTTTAAAAAAAATAAGAAATTGTGTCAGTTTATATCCTCTGAGGAGTAGATGCCAAGACTAAATATGTAAGATATTTATTGGAGAAATGGTTGTGAAACATAAAAAAGATAACAAGCATAGGCAAGAAGACCTCCATATCAGGGTGAAGCTCTGCCCATCTGTGAAAAAGTGTTGTTGTTGTTGTTGTTGTTGTTGTTGTTGTTGTTGTTGTTGTTGTTTTGAGATGGAGTCTCGCTCTGTTGCCCAGGCTGGAGTGCAGTGGCGCCATCTTGGCTCACTGCCAGCTCCGCCTCCCGGGTTCACGCCATTCTCCTGCCTCAGCCTCTCCCAGTAGCTGGGACTACAGGCGCCCGCCACCACACCTGGCTAATTTTTTGTATTTTTAGTCGAGACGGGGTTTCACCGTGTTCTCTATCTCCTGACCTCGTGGTCTTCCACCTCAGCCTCCCAAAGCGCTGGGATTACAAGCGTAAGCCACCGCGCCCGGCCTGTGAGAAAGTTTTATAGCAAAGCTCAGGTCTGAGAAAGTTTTGGCCAAGCTGATCAGGAGTCCTCAAATGAAAGCTGCTCATTGGAGAATCAACGTGGGGCCGGAGTGGTCAGGTTCTAATACCCCCGTAGAGGCCAGTCATTGGCTGGGACCTCCCGGGGGAGGTGTGGACTGGCGTGAATGCTGTGGTGAATCCAAAGTCATGACAGCTGGAGGATTCCAACCAGCTATGCTCCCACAGCTAAAGGGGACACCTCCATACCTGCCACAGTCTCCTTGTGCTACAGAGATCCATTTCTGCACCTATATATGGGTGGTTATTCCATGATTCTGGGGGCCATTATTCCTAGGAGAAAATTTAGAAGAAGGGTTTTATTGGCTAGTAGGTTGAATTACTCCTCTTCCTATTACAAATTCCTTTTATCCTAGCTTGTTACTTTGTCATTCTTAATAGCTTACCTGGAAGTGTGGCCCAAACCTTCACTCCTAAGAAGTCTAAGCCTTAGGTAATTATATCTTTCTCAGTCTCAGGTTGTTTCGTGTATCTATTTATAATTAGTATAGGGCAAGGGAGTACAGGAGGCACTCACATGGATCACCAGGCTTTCACATGTATCCTCCCTAACTCATTGTGTAAAAGCAATTCTATCTCCTTGTGCTGAGCAGTCAATTTAGCATGCCAAGATGGTCAGTCTTTCATGTCTACAGATTCTTGAGCATAAGGAGTTCAAAGAGCCCAGGTAGCAGCTGTAGCTTGTAATTCAATGAAAATTGTGCTATGCCCCTGGCAAAAGTACACACTTCTTGATGAGCAGGACTTCTAACCCTGCAGAGCCTAGAGTTGTAGGGATGTGAATTATAGGAATGAGAAGCTCAGTGACAGTCAGAAGAACATTGTAAATGATAATGATGGGGGTGACTCCTTTTTTCCTGGAATCACCTGTTTACATTTGGGCCCTTCAAGAAAATGCCAAGACTAAAGGAGATGTGCAGGAGATTTCCTGGGTGATGCTTCTGGAGGACAAACAGAGAAGAAACAGGAGTAGGCAGAGAGGCTTCACATCTCAATTGCAATGGAGAGAAAAATTGGATTAAGAGTCTCAGAGTGCAAGTATAGTTTCCTGAGAAAGTTTTGGCCAAGCCAATGGAGAGCCCCATAGCCAAAGTTGCCCATTAGAGGAATCCCATATCAAGTAGAATTGGACAGGTGAGAATTCTCAGGTGGCTGAGAGTTCTACTACTCTCTGCCACCCCCTACCATACTCAGTTGTTGACTGAAAGCAGCAAACTGGAAGTGGCCTTGCATGTGCATGGGATGGGTCTAAAGTTGTAGCATCTGCAGACTGTCAAATCGGCTATGCATCCCAAACAGTTTCTCTTAAAGAGAAATATAAGCAGTTCAGCTCACCTCCAAGACTGGTGAAAAAGGAAATTTTTTTTTCAAAATATTGTGTTAATCCAGGGGAAAGAAAAATGGTCTTGCATTGATTGCATATGTACAGTTTGACTTATGGAGGGAAAGGGACTACTTGAGATACATTTATACCGTGTAAAACATTCTAAATATGGAAGTTTTAATCCCTATGCTGTTGTGAAAATTGTGTTTTGATGTATACCTCGAAAGCAAAAGGTGCTATTGTCTTTATACCAGATGTATACAGGCATGCATCACTTAATGACAGGAATACGTTCTGAGAGATGCCTCATTAGGCAATTTCATTGTTGTGTGAACATCATAGAATGTATTTACAAAAACCTAGATGGCTTAGCCTACTACACACCTAGGCTACAAGGCATCTGACCACCATTGTACATGTAGTCTGTCATTGACTGAAATGTTATATGACTGATATGGTTTGGCTCTGTGTCCCCACCCAAATCTCATCTTGAATTGTAATCCCCATGTGTCAAGGGAGGGGCCTGGTGGGAGGTGATTGGATCATAGGGGCTGTTTCCCCCCTGCTGTTCTCATGATAATGAGGGAGTTCTCAGGAGATATGATGGTTTAAAAGTGACAGTTTCCCCTGCACCTGCTCTCACTCTCTCTTCTGCTGCCAGGTAAGAAGTGCCTTTCTTCCTCTTCACCTTCCACCATTATTCTAAGTTTCCCCAGGCCTCCCCAGCCTGTGGAACTGTGAGTCAGTTAAACCTATTTTGTTTATAAATGACCCAGTCTCAGGTAGTTTCTTTATAGCAGTGTGAAAATGGACTAATACAATGACACAGGACTGTATATACAAATCTGTGAGATAGCCTGAGGGTGCTAAAGTTGTCTATATTAGTGATCGCATTTTCTTTGTTTGTGTATTTTGTTATTTAAAATAGTATCTGAATGTAAATAGAATAAAATTTTACTTTTCTGTACAGATTTTACTCACTTCAAAACTATTTCAGTGATATTTGCTCTGGGGATATTTTTTAGCACTTTTTAAATCGTCAGTCAAAATCTATGAAGAACATCACTAACCATATTTGTCAGTTTTTACAAATATTTTACTTTACTTTCCTTGTTGGTAGAGAAGCTACCTAAGTGCTATAAAAATTGTGTGGGAGCTAGACATACAATATATATTGACTGACTGATATTTGCATTTGGATTTATTTATATGAGATGAGGTCAAGGATGTTTGAATATTAGTGTGCTGACACTAATCTACAGAACCACTCGTAATAGAATTCTTATAGACCGAGTATTTTTAGAAATTTCACTCACTCCCAACCTTGATGAACTGTCATAATAATTGATTGTATTAATGGAAATAAATAGACCAAATCTGGCTCACTCTCAAAACGACCCTGTTTCAACTGACACAGATGAGGAATAAGGTTATTTCATGTTGCCCCAGCCAGGTCAAGGCTTAAAGGAAAGCGTTGGCTTGTGCCTTTAATTTGATCCTGCAGACAAGTGGATGAATCGGCTTTGTCAGTCTCTTTCTCTTTGGCATGGATACCAATAACCTTGCTTCACGTTCTTGTTTCTCCTAGAGGGAAGGATTTTGGCAGAATACTGCTTACTTTTACAGTTAGAAAGTTATACAGTTTAAGGAGGGAACAGTAATTACAAGCCATTAAACTCAGAAGGCCATCGGCATAGACGAACATTCTGAAGAGGACACAGCCTTCAAGTTCAGTAAAGGATGATTACCAGAGCGTTTTAGTAGAGAGCTGGTGAAGGAGAGGAAGAAATAACTCTGGAAATGTGCTAAGGCAGCAGACCTATGAAAATGCAGTTAGACACGGCGGTGACTACATTGATTATGCCAGGAATGATTTAGCAGGGGTGTTTCACACTTGCCATTAAACAAAGTGCCATAATGGGGTTTAAAATGTACTCAGATTCTACTTGCTATATCCAGTTTAAACCATAGAGGTGTCACTTACATTATTACTCTTTGTTGGTTTGTGGGAAATTCTCTAGCCTTTGTGACTGGACTGCTTTTCCTCTTAGCTCCGGATTCAGTGATTGCAAAAATTTGTTTTCCTCCTTGTCAATTCATGACTGTCTTTGGTTAAAAACACATCTTGAAACTTTCCTGATTTAATTGCATTCAATTATTTCCCTTCAATATCTTAAACACTGCATAAATAATATTTCTGACATTGGTTTGAAAGGAGGTTTAAAATATATTATTATTATTATATAAGACATAAAAATATATTATACATAAAATATGTATAACATAAAACATATTTTTATATATTATAGATAAAACTATATTATATTACATATAATATATAATATGTAAAATATATTACATATATTATAATATAAAATATTACATACAATATATTTTACAGATAATATATATTATCTATTGCATATTTATTATATGTAATTTTCTTATGCTTTCAATTTCAATTTCAATTCAATATGTAAATTTTCTTAGCTTTCAATTTCTTCAGGATATGGAGTCAACGACTCCTTTAGCATAAAAGGTGAATAAAGCTCTATGTAAGAGGTGTGCATATATATAACAGATAAAATGTTTATTTAGTTTCCTTACCACAAAAGAGGACTTAAAGTTACGATTTAGCAAACCATTGTCTGTTATACTGATTATATTACCAGATAAATTTATTGTGAGATTTACATAATTTAACAACATCCTTCTTGCAAAGCTAGTTTATATGTAATAAATATGTAATACATAATATACAACACAATATATTTTTATATTGATATAAAAATTTCATAATATATTTTTAGATTATGATAAGGATATAATCACCTTTATAAATAGATTGTTAGTTCTCACTAAACAAGCATTTTTTATTTCTTTGGTATACTTCTGTAAACATTATGTCATTCATTTGAATACAGTACGGATAGTCAGATGGCAAGCCTTTTCAACAGTAGGGCATTTATTTCTGACACAAATGACAAGAAAAAGAAAAAATTGAAATACCCTATGTGTGTAGGGTGTTTTCCCACTCAGTTGAAAAGAGAATGTTACATTTTTTTTTTGCATTTTTATAAGAATCTGCTCTCCATGTATTTTCTAGGATAAAATAGAGATTGAAATTCCACTCCTCTATCAAGTTAGAAGTTGATTACTTTATTGAGATTGCATGACCAAGTATGATGTTTGTTAGAACAGAATTAAATAAATAATATGAAGTAGTAATAGAAAATGTGGTATTTTCAGTTGCTGCCTGTTGAAGCCCCTGTATTTTTTTTAGCAGGTTTTGACTTCAGAATAAAATTCTATAATACCTAATGCCATCCATGTTGCTACCCTTTGCTTCTTAACACCATTCCTAATCAGAATGCACCTATATGGGTGGGATTCAAATGACTTAAACATCCATATGCTTACTAATTGTATTAAATTTCTATTGCTGCTACAGCAAATTACCATAAATTTAGTGGCTTAAAAACCCAAACTTATTATCTTATAGTTCTGGAGATTGGAAGTCCAAAATCAGGGCTGAGCTCGTTCCAGTGGATCTAGGAAAGGTCTGTTTCCTTGCCTTCTCTCCCTTCCATAGCTGCATTCTTTGCTTTGCTTGGCTTCCGGTCCGTTCCTCCATCTTCAAAGCCAGGAGGGTAGCATCTTGCTTCAGTCAACATATTGCCTCTTCTTCTTCTGTATGTAGTCCAATTTCCCTCTACCTCTCTTTTAGAAGGACACTCGTGGTTACATTTAGGACCCACATAGATAACCTAGAATAATCTCTCCATCTACAGATTCTTAATCACATCTGCAAAGTCGACTGCCATATATGGTAATTAGGACCTGGATATTTTTGGGGGCCATTATTCAGGTCTACCATTCTAACTAATGTGTTGCACTTTACAGATTTTACCTTAATTCATAAGTACTTGTAGCAATACTAAACATTTCAGGCATTGCGGTGGGATAGTGGGGAGATATATTTTTCTTCAGAGAGTTGGGGGCTACTTTTCAGGACCCTTCGATTTACATCACTTAAGTCACTGCCTTACTTGCCAATGTGAAATGTTCATTGTTGCTTGACCTGGACAATAGACCTAGCTTTAACTTTTTCAAATGTTCATCACACAAACTGCATGTATTTTCTATTCCCACGAGAACTGTAAAATTTGGATGTGATCTTTTCAGTTTCTGGGCTAGTCTCTGGCCCCTCCTCCCTATGTATAGCTTTGCTGTAATGATGTAAATTTTCTTAGATTTCAAGTTCTTCAGGATATGGAGTCAACGACTCCTTTAGCGTAAAAGGTGAATAAAACTCTATGTAAGAGGTGTGCATATATATAATAGATAAAACGTTTATTTAGTTTCCTTACCACAAAAGAGGACTTAAAGTTATGATTTAGCAAGCCATTGTCTGTTATGCTGATTATATTACCAGATACATTTATTGTGAGATTTACATAATTTAACAACATCCTTCTTGCAAAGCTAGTTTCATTAAACCATATGATGTAAATGGTAAACTGTGATCATTTAATGGATGGAATAGAGATTAACTCTTTTCTCGAGCACATAAGATGTCAGAAATTGCATTTTTCTCCCCCATGTAGCAAGATTTCTGAAATGATTTTTAAAAATATATGTAAAAACCACTATGTTTCAGAGTAAGTTAAAAAAAAAAAAACCAAGCTGGAGGGGAGGTAGCTCATACCTGCATCCCAGCACTTTGGGAGGCCAAGGCAGGAGAATTGCTTGAGCCCAGGAGGTTGAACCAGCCTGGGCAACATAGTGAGACCCCATCCCTAAAAAACAAAAAAAAAATATTTGGATATGGTACTATGTGCTATAGTCCCAGCTACTTGGGAGGCTGAGGTAGGAGGATTGCTTGAGCCCTGGAGGTGGAGACTGCAGTGAACCATGATGATGCCACTGCCCTCCAGCCTGGTCAACAGAGGGAGACCCTGTCTCAAAAACAAAATTCAAGAAACAAAAACAACAAAATGCCTACAATGAGTCAAAGCTATATAGGCTGTGTTGGTGGTATAGTGGTTAGCATAGCTGCCTTCCAAAACTATATAGGAAAATAATTGTGGATGTTGAAATATGTAAAGGAGATAAAGTACTCAATATATACAAGAATCATAAATAATATATTTATCACTTATGAAAAATGTGATGAAAGAAAATGTTACCTCCGTGGTAGAGAGAGGAAAAGAGCACAAATGTAAAATGTTTGGAAGCCAAACGAAAAAAAAAAAATGTTAACTGAAAAACTAAACTCTTTAGAACGTTTTGAAGAGGTTTATTCTGAGCCAACGTGAGTAACTGTGGCCCACAGAAACAGTCTCAGAGAGTCCTGATAAAGTATACATAAGACAGCGGATTACAGTTTGGTTTTATACATTTCAGGGAGACAGGAGTTATAGGCAAAGACCTAAATCAGTATATGGAAGGTATACATTGGTTTAGCCCAAAAAGGCAGGAAATCTTGAACCAGGGTCTTACAAATTACAGATGGATTCAGAGAATTTTTAAAATATACACTGACTAAAGAAACAAAATTGTGTCTAAACACTAGGAATTGGCAAAAAAGAATGTTTAAGTTAAGATAAAAATGCTACATCAGAGTCAGCCAAATATGACCTGTTCAGCAAGGTTGTTGGGCTACAGGCAACTTAACACTTGCCTTGAAAGGCCTTAGGTCTTATTAATAATTTGGTATCTTATTGCCAAAAATAATCTGTTTTATCAGTCTTATAATCTCTATTTTAACATTAATTCTGGTCAGTTTTGTCTAAATTTCAAAGGGGAGTGGTTACAACGAGGAGTATCTGATCTCCTTGCCTGCAAAAATATTGCAGTTTTTAAGGTTTCTCCGGGGTCACCTTGGCCAAGAGGAGGTCTGTTTACTTGATGGGGGCTTAGGATTTTATTTTTAGTTTATAAGAGAAAAGGCAACATTGATTCAAATGGTCACTGCATCATTCATCTTTTAAATAGAGATACGTGCTCATAGGTTCTCTGCTTTAAACAGAAAGAATAAAAATTGCACAGTTATTCTTTCTGTTTAAAGCAGAGAACCTATGAGCACATATCTCTAGAGATACATGAAGCAAGAATCAAAGCTAACCAACTTGGAGAGTTTAAATACAAATCTGCACAAGGCAGTAGGCTGAGTCCAATGAATTGTTGAGAACCCCCTCCCCATTTTTTTACTCATTAACTCTAGGATGACATGGAGACTACTGGACTACTAAGGGTATAGTGATATGTACATTTTAATTACTTTAATAAACAGAAGACCTGAGTCTATTGATCTGTACATTCAATAGAACCCTTAAAGCATAGACCTTGACTGTTTAATGAACTTCAGTTGCTAAAAGTAAGTTATGTTTATTAAAACCTCAGAATCTATACTCAAACAACTAAGAGCCACTTGAGGTAATACTTTTTTGTAACTTATTTTTTATATGTGTTACGAGTAAAATATGGGAATGACTTGATTAAAATATTTTGGGGCATTACTTTTCAACAATAATTATTGGAACTTAAGTCCTCTTCCTTCATTAAAATAATTAGTGCCTCTCAGTTAATGTTAAAGTGCTTGGGTCTCTAACTATTTTGTTATGTAACAGGATTTCCGTGTCATATAGTGATGGTCAGTTTTAGTCAAAGTTTTCCATAATTATTTGTGTAAATAAGAGATATAGTCTCTATTTAAATAATGTCTATTCCTCCTAATATCATAGTATACAGCTTTATAAGTAATATATTTACAAATATTATTTCTTGTAGTTAGACATTACCTAGAATAGACACAGATTTATAGAAACGGTGATAACACTCCACTTCTCACGCACACTGGAAAAGTAGAAGTGTCTTACATTGTTGTTATTAATGTTGTGAGCAGAATATTGGTTCAGAAATGATAAACATTGGTTTGTATTATTCTTTACTGTTTTAGCATTAGAATTTTGATGCTCTAATTTCTTATATATAATGTGCATTCCCAAAATAAATCTTTTGTATCAAGAAATTGTAACAATCAAGGATGTCAGTTCTGTTTTCAATGAATCATGTATGCGTATTATTTAAATGTAAACTACCATTTTTATGAATGAGTGGTCATCCTGTATGTTTGTAGTTTGAGAAACAGATATTGATTGTTGTCCTTCATTCCTTGTGTTTCAGACTTCCACAGTGTTACTCTGGGAAAGTAAATCTCTACTCACGACACAGTTCTATCATTGCTCTGTGGTTCATTTAATATGACCAGGTTGTGTAGATTGAGCAAGTGTGGGACTGATAACACATGTACTTAGGTTTTTGTTTGTTTTCATTTGAACAAATGTCTTTATATTTTAAAAATAATTCCACTAAGTTTTTAAAATATAATATGCTAAATACAAAAATTGAAATAACATAGAACCAAAGTAATTAATAAAAAGTAACAAAAATATACTATGCAAACATAACCACTTTGTGTACATGATTCTGGATATTAATAGAAGAATAAATATTTAAGAGAAGCATGAGATGATAATATTGCAAGAATGGGATTATGCTATATGTTTCTATTTTAATAAAATATTATACTTCAAATTAATTTATTTCAACAGAACTAGAAATTAATTTCATTGGCACAATTGATGAACACATAGTTTTACAACAAAGATTCCATTTTGATACCATGATTCTCATAGTTGATTAGCCTCAATGCTGTATATAAATGGCTTTCATAGACACATATTTTCCACAGCAAAAATTTTTTTAGTACAAAATACTTTTATTTCAGAAAGGACTTACAGGGAAATTTTCTTGTCTGTTTCTTTTACACAGAAAGGAAAATTTGGCTGGGTACTAATTTTTTAGTGTCATTTTATTTTCCTCTTTACTTAAAAATATTGCTTTACTGTATCACGGTATTGGAGATTGTTGTAAAAATGTTCGATGCCAAGTAAATTAATTTTTATTCTACGTGACTTATATTTTTAACTTAGACATACATGAGACCCTTCCTTTATCTGAGAATCTTTTATTCAAAATGTTACATATAGTATTCCTATTTCTTTGTCACTAATTAAATTTATGAGAATAGATTATATTGTAGATAGGTCAGAATCAATTTTTTTTCTGTACATGGTATGCCATTATGATACGTAAATTTGTTTCTTTCTTAAGGGAGAAAACATTTCTTTAATTACATATATAGATATTTAATTTTCTACTAATTTCAAATACCTTTGTTTTTATTTTTAAAATTTTATTTTTAACAGACTTTTGGTGGAGTTTTTAGGATTTTCTATATATATATATTGTCTTAGTCCATTCTTAAGTCTCTATAAAGAAATACCTAAAGCTGGGCAATTTATAAAGAAAAGAGATTTAATTGGCTCACGGTTCTGAAGGCTGTACAGGAAGCATGATGCTGGCATCTGCTCAGCTTCTGGGGAGGCCACAGGAAGCTTACAATCATGGTAGAAGGTGAAGGTGGGGCAGGCACATCACATGGCAAGTGGCAGAAGAAAGAGAGAGGGAGGGAGATACCACACACTTTTAAACAACCAGATTTCATGAGAACTCATTTACTATCATGAGGACAGCACCAAGCCATTCATGAGAGATCTGGCCCCAAATACCTCCTACCTCTGTGGTGGAGATTACATTTCAACTGAGATTTGGAGGAACAAACATCTAAACTGTGTCATATATGATCATGTCATATATGATACAATTTTACTTCTTTCTTTCTGATTTTGATGCCTTTCTTTTTCTTGCCTAATTGCTAAGTGTAGGACTTCCGGTAATATATGAAATAAAAGTGGTGAGAATGAGAATCTTTGTCTTATTCCTAGAGGAAAAGCTTTCCATTTTTCAATATTGAATATGATGTTAGCTGTGGACTTGTCACATATGGTTTTTATAATAAGGTACATTCCTTCAATAGCTAATGTATTGAGAGTTTTTAATCATAGAAGTATGTTAAACTTTGTATGTCTTCATTTGAGAAATATCTATTCAGGTCTTTTGCCCATTTTTCAATCAGATTATTGTTATTATTATTTTGCTATTGAGTTGAATTCCTTATATATTCTGGATATTAATTTCTGTTAGATGGATAGTTTACAAACATTTTCTTTCATTCTGTAGGCTATTTTCACTTGAGTTTCAGTTGAGTGTTTCCTTTCCAAGAAGAAGCTTTTCAGCTTGATGTAATCCCATTTGTCTATTTTTGGTTTTGTTGTCCGTTCTTTTTAGGTTTTGCACAAAAGTCTTCACCTAGACCAATGTCCTGTGTTGTTTCCTGAATTTTTCTTCTAGTCATTTCATAGTTTCAGGTCTTAGATTTAAGCCTTTAATCAACTTTGATTTGATTTTTGTGTATGGTAAGAGAGGTTCAGTTTCATTCTTCTACGTATGGTTATTCAGCTTTCCCAACACCATTTATTGAAGAGACCATCCTTTCCCAGTTGTATTGATGGATATTCTTTACGCTAGCCAAATTGAGATGTATGTTCTTGGTCCCTTTGAGGTTTTAATTTCAACAATGGGCAATAACATCTTCCTTTTGAACATGTCTCTTGCTACATCAATTTTAAATAATGTAATTGAATATATGACAGAGTTAAATGGAACATTAATACTAATGTTTCAAATCCTGGTTATGTGGTAAATTTTGATGTAACTATAACAAGAATTCTGAGGTTAGTAGCACTGTATTTTTCATGGAAACTGAAACTTCTATGTGAAATTCAGCAAGAATGTAAGATGAGCAATAAGTATGATTTATTTTCAATACTAGATGTAGTTAATAAGAGACAACACAGGAATACATCATTTACAGTTGAGAAAGGAAATAAAACATGACTCTCCATTTATTGTCTTCTGCCTCACCCGTTAAAAGATCTAGCCTAAACATATGGACCACACCATAGAAAAATATAATTTTGTGTCTTTGAAATTCACATATGGAACATTGAACTTTTTGTTTACTCCTGCTATTTAAATTTAAAGGACAATATGAACAAAATATTAGACCACTTTAAGAGCCCTATTCTACTTTTTTACTGTATGTAGCGTGGTCAAGGATTTCAAATGCATTTGGTGTGGAAAATAAAACTGGACAACTTTAGTATGCATAAGCTGGCTGGCTCCAGGAGAAAGCAACCCTGAAATGTATTCCACACACTGAAAGGATTTTAAAGGACTTTGGCTTCTTTCAGCATCACAAAGCTTTTCTTCTTGTCTTGAGCAGTTTGACTTGAGTCTATAAGCTTTATGTCAAACAAACTGGAACAAAATTTGGTATATCTGAAGAAAAACATCTTTTATTCAAAATGTTACATGTAGTATTCCTAATTTTTCACCACTGCAGTCTCCTCCTTTATTCCCAATGCACCTGCCTTCTCTCTTTATAACTATGATGAGGTTTCCAGGTAGACCACTCACTGTTGCTTCTCCTCTCTTTCAGGAATTCTTTACGCTAGCCAAATTGAGAATAACTTGTTGGTCTCAGAAAATGCCAAATATTTTTCCCTTTCTGCATTCTGTTTTTCTTTCTTTGTCCTACCTGAAAATGCACAAATTCAAGAGAGAGAGAAAAAATGGCTATGTAGATTAGCAATGCAAACACAATTTCTCAGATAACTTCAACTGCTAAATGTTTAATGTCAGTAATGTCAACAGAATAAACTTTTAAATCCCTTAAGTATTTCAGAAGTGTTCATTTTTAAATGAACAAATACTGGTCTAAGTATAATGTACTAATCTGTATCCATTAAACCAAAACACCTGTAAAATAATGAAGGTTTATTTTTCTTCTCACAATGCCAGAGTAACAGTTCTACATTTAACAAACAACTGTTAAGTTCTCACATAATTTTAGTAATTCAAAACTTTTCAGTGGCTAATCTGAATTTCACTTTACTATTAATATCAAGATTCATTCAATTTTCTTTATTAGATAATAAGCTCTATGCAGGTAACTTTCCACAGAGTTTAACATAGTTGACATACAAAAATTTAATTAATTTAGTTTAGTTGAAGGCAATTCCTTTTTGTTTTACATAGTATGAGAGTGGTGCAAAAATAATTCAAGTTTTTGAAATAGCAAAAACTGCAATTACTTTTGCACCAACCTAATAGTATAGACAGGAAAAAAAAATAAGGTAAAAAGAAAAATAAGCATGTTTTAAATCATTACAATAATCATTTTCCTTTTTTTTCCTGAGAAGCATAAGAGCCAGGAATCTATTATTATCCAACCCAAAAATAGAAGTTTAAAGGTGAAAGTTGAGAGGAGTTAAGTCGCCCCGAAGCCTTGCTCTGTGTTTAGCACAGGCTCCTGCTCTCATGGTTTGTGAGCATGCAGGCGCTAACTCACGCCTGTGGCTGCCTTTCTTGTAATATGCACATTCCATTTCACAATCAGATGGATTTTTCAGGTCCTGCATGTGGAGAAAATGACTCCATTTCTCATGTGGTCTACATTTCTTGTGCCTTATAGTACTCACTTGAGGCATGCAATAATCATCCAGAGTGTGTAGCTGAATGAGGATATCAGCTGTGTTTTAGATCTATAAATACCAGAGAACAACCTTTCTCATACATTTGAAGCTGTGTGGCAAGTTGAATTCAGAATAGCCTCACAAATCATAGCATTTATTTCCAAAATGGAAGATGAAACGAATCCAATATTCATTCCCAAAGATTTGATGATACTTATTCTGATTTTTCTTGAATTTCTTTGGATATAACAACAAATAATTTTCTATGTGTTTATCTCTGAAAAGCTTTTAACATGACAAGGGTTAATTTTTTTGGGCTACTTCTTGAAAAGTGTTGGTTATGGATATTTAAGGTATTTATATTCGGAGAAGACTCAATGTGATACCTAGATGGGAACATCCAATAATCAATTTAGGTGTGTTACTAGAATTAATTGTAATACATCTTTATGTTAATGGTAATAATGGAATTTTACATGTAAAAGTATAACAATTGGTCCTAGAATCCCACTTTTGTATTATTGAATAAAATGTTCTACTATGTTCCTAATTTAGATATCACATCTGAATTTATTTCTCCCCTACATGTTCCTGAGATTTTTATAAAAACAAATCTCTTAGGTTTTTTTAGGCTTTGCATATTTATTTCAATTACTTACTTTCTAATCTATTCGCTATACTTTTGTTCCTTTAACCATTAATTAAACATATCAACTCTTTTCAATTTCTAAAACACGGTACCTGACACATCCCCTTCTGTTTCACTAATCACACAGTAAAGGAATTCACCTGGTTTTCTCTGCAAACCAATACCAAGTGCTGAGGCTTGATGTATTGTTTTGTTCTGCTCTGTTGTCTAATAATATGATAAACTTTCAGCCTTGAGATACGGTTGAAGAAAAATGAAAGGTCTGGAAACACGGCAACAGTGGGGAATATAAAAAGCCACATCAGAATTGGGATTTTGAGACACAACTGAGAAAGCTTGAATCTGTTTACTATGAATTGCTCAAAGGAAATACAAAAACACTGTGGGAAATACGTATATCACTGTATATTGAACACATTTTCTAAGTTCGAAGAACTTGACAGGTTAGACCCATATTCTTTTCAGGAGCAACAGGGTTTTCTATTGTTATTGTAACATAAACATCCTGTCTTTCTTTTCCTGATTTTTATCTCTTCAACTGGTGCAATCCAGATGAAATAATTAGAAATACTGAGGAAAGGGACTCTTTGCCCATCAATCAACACCTTTAGTGAACACCTTCTTAATACCTCACTGCCTTGTAGAGACAACGTTCTCTACCTCAAGAAAGTGCCATCTAGTTATTTCACAGAAAACTTTAATCATGTTTGCATTTTCCACGTAGAATGATCAAAATTAGTGGACTGGGTTTGTGTATCGAAGTAATTAAATTTGCATCGATAATCTTTGTACTTTAAAAAATCTTATTTCCTTTCTTCCTTATAGCTTATCAAAATCTTACTTTTATTCCCCTTTATTCCACTTTCATTACTCCGGGACACTCACCATTTGAAGTCCATTTTTTGAACTCTGTGTTATCCACTTACAGATCTCTCTCCCTATCATCTGCTTCTTAAACATTCTTTCACTTTTCTCACAGCCAAAAGTTTCTCAAGAAAATAATAAAATGAAGATGATTTTGTCACAACAAAATGAACATGGTTTGATAGCAGGTAAGTCAATTTTGTTGCCCACATGATTATTTCAACTTTTTTCTACACTCCTAAAAATGTCTATACAAAGATGAATAAGACATACTACCTTCACTCAAGGACCTCTTAATATGTTAGGTGAGATAGATGTATCTTTGTAGAATTATAATAGAGTCAAGTAAAGGTCAAAAGAGGAATCCATAATTAAGAAAGGAGAGACTTCCCTGAGTATGTACTTATCTATTAGAGTTTTATAGGATAATTTGAGAAGAATGGGAAAAGGCCTTTGCACATAGGAAAGACTTTGGGACCCTTTTCACTCTCTTCTTCCTCTGCATTTTATCTTATACCTCTCTGACTTCTCTAAGACAAAGGGTGGTAAATTATACCCACAGGCTAAATCGGGCCTATCAACTTTTTTTTTTCAAATGAAGTTTTATTGGAACGCAGCTTTGCTTATGCTCTAGGAAAATGTAAGAATAATGCTGCTCAACTTTTTCCCTTGGATTTTCAATCTGCATTGATTTAGTGCCATATATAAATATTACTTTTGATGGACATTTAGTTTCCTGTCTTTTAACATTACAGTTAGTGATTTCTCCACTCCAACAAAATTCTCCTTGATCTTGATGTAATTGTAAAGCTGTGGTCTTTCCTCCACAGTATTAACAAGTATTAACAAACTGAAATACTTCTGGAATTCCAACTGCTTTATAGGAGGTCAATTGTGAAGAGATAAATCAACAGAATCAAATCAAGAGATGATGCAGATACTGGAATTATCACAGTTTTTGGACCCATATGCAATGACCAATTGAAAATGTAGATAAATTTAAAGAAAAACTATCATTTGCAATATTATAAAACACATGACAATTAAGAATAAATCTGACTAAACATGCAAGATGTTTAAGATAATAAAGACAAAATATTGATGACAGCAATTAAAGACACTTAACAATGGAGAGATATACTGTGTTAATGTATCTGAAAACTCAGTATCATTAGGATGGCATTTCTTCTTGAACTGCTTATAGATTCAATTTAATTTCTATCCAAACAGTAGCATGGTTTTTAAATGAACATTGGCAAATTAATTATAATATTAATATACAAATGCAAAAAACTTAAAATAGCAAAATGAACTTTGAGAAAGGAAGTGAGAAGGCTTACAGTATCAGGATTTAAGTATTACTATAAATCTACAGTAATCATATTGGCATAAAGATAGACATATGGAACAACAGATAAGAATAAAGATGCCATATACAGAAACGCACAGACACACATACACACACACACACACACACTCTCATTAGCCACTAGATTTTCAACAAATGTGCCATGATACTTCAATGGAGAAATAATTTTCTTTTCAACAAATGGTATTTGAACAATTGGACATTGCTCTACAAATAATATATTTTTTAAAAAACTCAATTTTTAATGTACTCAATTGTACATTATATACAAAAGTTAACTCGACCTGGATCCTATAACTAAATCTAAGAGTTAAAATTATACAATTTATCAAGGAGAAAATACAGGAGAAAATTGATATGACCTTGGATTAGGCATAGATTTTATATATAGGTCATAGAAATGCAAATTATTTTCAAAAGTTCGATAAATCCTATTTTATTAGAGTTAAGAAACTATATTTTTCAAAAACGTTGTTGACAGTTGAAAAGGCAAGCCATAACTGGGGAAATATTTGTAAAACATACACCTGATAAAAATACTTATATCCATAATATATCATAGAACTCTTGCAACTCAGTAATAAAAATGTATAAAATAATTGAAGACACTTAACCGAAGAACATATATGTATTACTCCGTCCTCACATTCTATAAAGAACTACCCCAGACTGGGTAATTTCTAAAGAAAAGAGATTTAATTGGCTCATGGTTCCACAGGCTGTATAGGAAACATGGCTGGGAAGGCTTCAGGAAATTTACAATCATGGCAGAAAGCAAGGGGAAGCAGGCACATCCTACATGGCTGGAGCAGGAGTAAGAGAGCAAAGGGAGAGGTGCTACACACTTTTAAACAACCAGATCTTGTGGGAACTCACTCACTATCACAAGAACAGCAAGGGGGAAATCTGCACCTGTGATCCAATCACCTCCCACCAGACCCCTTCTCCAACAATGAGGATTACAATTCAACTTGAGATTTGAGCAGGGACACAAATCCAAACCATATCAATATACATTGAGCAGAAAAGCACATGAAAAGATACTCAACATCATTTGTCATTAGGGAAGTGCAAATTAAAACCACAATGAAATAATGCTACTAACCATTAGAATGACTAAAATGTAAAAGTACAACACCAAGTACTGAGAGGGTGTAAAGTAACTTAAGCTCATATATTACTGGTGGGAATTCACAATGACATGAATTCCCAGGTTTGGAAAAGAGTTTTGCGGTTTCTTAGAACATTACGTTTACTTCCCATATATCCCAGCAATCCCACTCCTGTATATTTACCTAACAGAAATAAAAATGTGTATCTATTCAAAGTTTTACACACTAATATTTGTAAACATTTTTACTGGTAATAGCCTCAAACTGGAATCAACAAAATACCCATTAATAAGCTGGATACAGATATATCATTCAATTCCACAAAGCAATGAAAAATACTAATACATGTGACAACATGAATGAATTACAAGAGTATTTTACGGAGTGCAAGAATCCAGATGTAAAAAGATATATATTACTTGATTATATTTGTATGACTTTATGACAAAGGCAAAATTCTAGCATAAAAAATTTGATTGGTGATTGATAGGAATTGGAATATCGGGAAAGAGATTGACTGCTAGTGAGCATGAGGAAAATTTTTGAGATGATGAAACTGCTTTATATCTTGATGGTGGTGGTGGTGATGTGAATGTCTATACCTTTTCCAAGATCAGTAAACTGTATATTTAAAAGGGTGAACTTTATATAAATTATATCTTAATAATCCTGAATTAAAAACAAAATATTAATCTCTTTTTCATACATCAAAACTGTACTTCCAGTTAACTAAAGACCATATCCACCTGGAGGTACTACCAGGTACACACATTGTCATACTGAATGTCAAGCACATCTATGTCTAGGCTTTGTCCTGATTTTTCTTGATAAAGAAATACTTGATAAAACGAGTATTTTTACTCTCACCCAGACTAGAAACTTTTGAGTTAATTTTGATTTCTCTATTTTCTTCACATTCAGTAAACTTCCAATTATTTCAAGGCCTAATTCTTCTAAGGCTTTTGCATCCACTTCCACTTTCCATTTCTTTTTGCCTCATTTTCATCCTAGGCATCATTGAGTTTTCTCTTTCCTGTCAAAACTGCTTTTTATCTAATGTCTGAGTCTCCACCTGTCCCCATTATAACCACACATTTTTGCTAGATTAATAGTCTCAAGCAAACACTATAGGTAGTGTCGTGGTTCTGCTGTTTATTAGATATTTTATGTTGAGAAATTTAATTTCTTTTAGCTTTCACTTTCAAAAAAATGTGTTCATCTATTCAGTTAACAACTATTTATTAAACACCTGCTGATTGTCAATCCCTGTTTTAGGTACTGCAGTAATAAGACTAAATCTCTGCTTTTGCAGAACTTATTTTCCAGGGGGAAAGGCAAATATAAAACAAGTAGAAAATAAGCACAATAATTTTAGATGTTTATAAGTTCTCTGAAAACAATAGAGTATAATGATATAACACGTTTAGCTAGTTTGGAAAATTACAGTCGAGTCAATGACTTTAGATTCAGTGATCAAGGAAGGCCTTCTGACATTTTCAGTGGGATCCAAATAATGTCAAGAAGCTTATCCTGAGCAAATCTAGGGACAATAACTCAAGGAGAAAGAACTGTGAGTGCAAATGTCTTGAGGTTGGAAGATGTTTGATAAGAAGAAGAAAGGCCAGTGTGACTAGAGAGTAATGAGTGGAGCCAGACATGGGAAGGTGGAAATGATCTCAGAGAATTATCTATCTGCAGGTCACCCATGGCCTTATGGAACATTACAAGGTGCTTGAAATTTCTACAGGCAGTAGAGGAAAAATGAAGTATTTTAAGCAAGGCACATATATATATATATATATATATATATATATATATATATATATATATATATATGTATAAGAAAGAGTTTTGGAATATTATATTTGGGAGTCTTTTATCTGAATGGGAATTAAGATCAGAATGGTAAGAGTTTTAGAAAGAAACAGAGGGTGACGAAAACAAAAGGGTTACACTGGCATTAGTGGCAAGGTTAATTAAAAAAATCCAAAATATGCCATATTAAGGCAGAAATTACATTACCATTGTCAAAAGACAAAATTATAATGAATTTATTTATAGATCGCGTTGGCTTTTATTCACAATTCATAAATTGGAGCAGTCTTGATTCTCCCAAATAGAATGGGAGTTCCCACTGAGCAACAGCGGAACAGTGAGTTTTATAAAGTGTGGGCCAGAAAACAGAACAATAGAGAAAAAGAAGAAGCTGATTGATTCATATTTAGTAACTTCAGATTACTTTTTTTTTTTGTAAGTGTTAAAGCAGAGGGAATGTCCTTATTGTGTTGATTCGAGTAGACTGAAATTTTCTGTTTTTAGGAAAAACTAGTCTTTTTCAGGATCTATCCGCTTCTTTAAAGCTTTTTTGATTGTATGACATTTAATATGAGTGACTCACTTTTGGTTGATCTGGTCTATTGGGACCTAGTGCAAGAGGTCAGTCGAAAACAATGATCTCACATAATGTTTGTTTAACACTGTAAATCTGTGAATTATTTGTGCAGTTATGATAATACCATGCTCAGAAATCATACAATTGCATTCCCTTTATTTATTAACGGAGATACAGAGATGAGTGAAAGCATTTGGTATCCTAAAATGCTGAGATTACGCTGAGAAATGATCCAAGTTCATAAGGACATTTCATGTTGAAGTAGGCAAAGTATCTAGCTGAAAATTCTCATCAAAGGATTTCATGGGCCAGGTAAAACCTGTACTATTTAAAAGGATATTGAAAGGGATTTCAATGCAAGACTCATCTATTTCTATTTGCTCTGTACTAACTTTGAAATGACATTTATGTAATCTTTACTTGTATGCAAATTTATGTTAATGACATAACTGATGCTTGGAATCTAAATTGATGTGGAGTGAAAGCAAAGTACTGTAATTACAGCTTTGTGAATATTGGCCTTTCTGAAAAGAATCTCGAAATATCAGTGGAATTCAGTTGTACATACAATGTGTCGGGTCTGCATGGATTGAGCATGTAGGGATTTCATTACATATTCCTTTGCCAGCATCAAGCTTATAATAGATGTGAGAACAGAGGGGTTTCTCTACAAATAGACTTTAAAAAGAATAATGGGTAGACTGTCCATTACTGAGATTAAGTATTTGAAGTCTTCAAAACATTTCTACTATTTTCTTTTTAGGTAGGTAGCTAGAAAATAATATACTAATCTGATTTTTTATTAACAATACACTTAATCTGACTTCTAATAGCCTGTTCATAGAATTAACTTTAAGGCTGAAAGGAAAATGAGCTTCAAGAACGTTTATTCTATAGAAACTGCAATTAATATTCTTTGTTCTTTATCCAGTATAATGAAATTAATAATTCCCTTTAGGGAGTCAGCCAGTTGGGAAATTGATGGAATTTTTAAGAATATATTAATTTAGAAGATCCTGGATTATAGTTGAATCTAGACTAATTGTATCCCTAAGTAAATGAAAGGTTTGGTCCCTTACCTCTGTTTTCTTTGTGAATATTTTCCTTAATGTACTTACACTTTTCACAACCGCATGTCACAGCTAGTATCTACTTAATTAAACCTTTATATTTCATTGCAGCAGATGTATTGCCTTATATAATAGTAATAGGTTTTCATCACATACAGGGTGACCTGCCTGCACAATTGAGTTGCTGTCAATTCCTAGCATGGTGAGCACATGCCTATTTCTACTCTATTCCTATGTGTAACAGGCTGCTTCCTCATTTTTTTAATTTCTAGGTTGCATAGATCTCTGCTCAGCAAACAAATAAATATTCCATCATCTATATTCACTTATTGTCTGCTTTTCTAACATGAATCCCAAGTGGATGAATGTTTCTATATGCTTTTGTGTTGAAAAGTCAATTGTTAGTAGGGTCTTCTTTTGCTATACTTGTTATCTTCAACTATCACTTATATGCAAGCTGTTTATTGTGGCAATAACTTCCACTGAAAAACTAACCTGTTCTACTGATAATTCTATGAATGTGAATAGATAAACAGATGCTGGGTTACACATATTTGTACAGAACTTTCCTAATGCACTATCTTACTATTACCAGTATTTTATAAAACACATGCACACAAAGAACAACTACAAAACCGACTTTCAGGAAAAGTTGTATTAAACTAACTATCCTATTCAAAAGCAATTGTATACTCTGAACTATATATATATATATATGTATATATATATATATGTTATATATATGTAGTGTGTGCACATGCAAACACACACACACACACACACACAGAGAGAGAGAGAGAGAGAGAGAGAGAGACAGAGAGAGAGAATTATTCGCAAGCACTGGAGAGTGACCAAAAGCAGGCAGAAACAGAGGCGGGATTCACTCCTTGAAAAAAAAATAACACTGAGTGAAAGCCACATTGATATGACATGGTCTAATTAGAATACAGAAAGCTGCTGTTTTACCACCTGAGGAGTCAGTGGTTGGAGCATGGGTTTGAAAAGCAGCTGAAGATTGAAAGGTGATGTCTTTGAAGTGAGGACGCTGCATAAAAGGGAGGCTTCAAATCTGCATGCAACACCCCTCAAATCTTTGGCCGACCTCTAATCTATGCATGAATGGGACACATTCCAAGTAGTCCAGGGGAAACATTAGTTAATTGAACTAAAGTACTGAGCAGAAATTTAGCAGCTGCTTCCTGGAGGGGAAAGAAAGTCTTATTCAGTTAGAGAGACTCTAGGACTAAGGAAAAAAATTAAAATAGATCGGTCTTTACAAACATAAAACCAAGCCTTCACATATTAAGAGATCCATTAGTAATATAATTGGCTGACAGAATAAAACTCAATAAATTATTAGGGGAAAATGACAAATCCAGACTATCTACAAGATATTCAAGGTATTATGCCCAATTACAAGATTTGTTAATATACCAAAAAAAAAGTTAGTAGAACAGAATGACAGATTATCTCAATATTAGACTTATCAGGCAAGGACATTAAAATAACTCTGATAAACATATAATAAAATACGTATGAAAAAGATGTTTTAAGAGATGGAGAATTGAAAGACATATATGAAAATTACTAAAAAGAACTATATGGGAAGTCAACAATTGGGAAAAATTAGTACATTTAATTTAAAAAATGATTGAAGGGTGTAATATTTTATAATAATACAAAGATCAACTCATTAGGAATAATTACCAAATATGTACATAGTTAATAACAAACTATCAAAATATATGAAACAAAACAGAATAAAGAGAACAATTTTTTAAAAGTGCAGGATTTTAGTACCATTCTCTCTGTAATTGATGGAATGTAAGCAAATGCCAGACAAACTATAAATATATAGGAGATTTAAATAGCAGCATCAGTTTGGCCAAATTGACATTAATAAATCACTAAAATATACCTCGTTTTTAAGTGTACATAGAACAAACACCGTAATAGACCATATATTGGGCTAAAAAATAAGTCAGATTTTAAAATATTAAAATCATTTAGGGCATGTTCTCTAACACAATTAGAAATAGTTAAAAACCAATATAATAACATTTCTAGAATATCTTGCACAGTTTTAGAATTTATGCAACACAATTCTAAACAATGGATAAGTCAAAGAAAAAAATCACAAGAAAAATTAGAAAAAGGTGTTTACCTGAATGATAATAAAAATTTGTGCAGCATATCAAAATTTGTCTTGGAAACCTCTTAACTACAAACACCATAAACATTGTACAAGAAACTAGAAAACATTTCTAAGAAAAAATTTAGAATACAGATTGAGAGATATACTGTCTTCAAGAATTGGAAGACTAGGCTGGGCACGGTGGCTCACACTCAGCACTTTGGGAGGCCGAGGTGGGCAAATTACCTGAGGTTAGGAGTTCAAGACCAGCCTTTCCAACATGGCAAAACTCTGTCTCTTCTAAAAAATACAAAAATTAGCCAGGTGTGGTGGCAGGCACCTGTAATCCCAGCTACTCTGGAGGCTGAGGCAGGGAGAATTGCTTGAAGCCAGGAGGCAGAAGTTGCAGTGAGCTGAGATCATGCCACTGCACTCCAACCTAGGTGACACAGTGAGACTCCATCAAAAAAAAAAAAAAAAAAAAAAAAAAAAAAAAAAAGAATTGGAAAATTAAATATTGTTAAGATATAAATTTTTCCAAGATTGTTCTCAGATTCAATACCCTTCTAACAAAAATCTCAGTAAGCTTTTTTGTAAAATTTGATGATCTCATTTAAAAATGTGTATGAAAATATAAATGACTTCTTAGAGTCAAAATAATCTTGAAAAACAACAAAGTTGGTGGACTTATACTGCCTGATTACTATGGCAATCCAGAAAGCAATTTTTAGATAAGGATAGGCAGATAAATCAGTAGAACAGAAAAAACCTACCTGATGGCTTAGCCATTTCATTCCTAGATATTTACCTAAGAGAAGAAAAACATATGTCCACCAAGAATTGTGTATTAGTTCATTTTCACACTGCTATAAAGAAATGCCTGAGACTGGGTAATTTATAAAGGAAAGAGGTTTAATTGATTCATAGTTCTGCAAGCTTAACAGGAAGCATGTCTAGGAGGCCTCAGGAAACTTACAATCATGGCAGAAGGTAAAAGGGAAGCAGGCACCTTTTCCACAAGGCAGCAGGAGAGAGAGGAAGAGAGCACAAGGCGGGAAGAGCTCCACACTTATCAAACAACCAAATCTCATAAGACTTACTCACTATCATGAGAACAGCATGAGGGAAACCACCCCCATATTTTAATCACCTCCAACCAGGTCCCTCCCTCGCCACATAAAGATTACAATTTGGATTACAGTTCGAGATGAGACACAACCAAACCATATCAACTTGACAAAAATATTTGTAGCAGTTTTAATTCATAATAGCCAAAACCTCAAAATATCTCAAATGCATATCAACAGGACAGTGGATAAACTAATACTGGTATATTTACTCAATTGAATTCTCCTGAGTCATTGAAAAGGCATAAAATACTGAGGCAACAACGTGGATGGGTTTCGAAACACTGAACAAAAGAAGCCATAGGCAAGAGTACATCCAATATAAGTTCATTTATACCAAAGCCTAGAAGAGATAAAGTAATATAAATGAGGACGATGAGTGCAAAGAAGGAATGTATTGACTAGTAAGTAGTAGTTGAAAAGTTTCTGAGATGACAGAAATATTTCATGTCTTGATTTGAGTGGTGATACATAAATATATACAATGTCCCAAACACATGAACTATGTACTTAAAGTCTGTGCACTTTCAGTTTTTCAAGATGTTAGGGAAACATATAATTCTTGCGAATTAAAATAAAATTTATTGAGCTAAAGGTTATTAATGTGAATACATAATTTTAGTCTCTAGTAGAAAGAAACTGAAAAAATTATGTTATATTCTTATTATTCTATATTGGAGAATTATTTACAATTTAAAGTTCAGTTAAATTAAATTGGGGTATCTTCAGATGTGCTTTCTGATTTTTCTTTTATTTTCTCAAGAATTGAGTAGCAAAAATGGAGAAGAAAAATAAGGATATTTCTTATTCTCCTCGAAAGAAAGATTTAATAGAAGTGTCAGTACTGTTTCTATATTCATTGGACTTTTTAGTGTATTCCAGCCACCTTTCCAATTGCCAAAATCAGGATACCTGAGTTTGATGACTATTTTTTCCAAAGAAACTGCAGAAAGTCATACTGCCCATGTGCACAGCAAGTTCGAAGTGCCAAAAAATTAACACCTTCTCCCAGAAATTCTATTCAAATAGCTTTTGAGCATTGGCAGATAAGTGTTGAAACTCCTTCGCCCCTTGAGTGGGAAGGAAGGGTCTGAGGTATGTGTTTTGCACCATTTCCCAGAATTTCCCTGTGGGGTTAAGGTTAATTCATCCTGGGTGCTATCTGGCTTATTTATTGGCTGCTTCCACATTACACCTCATGTTGCATTTTCAGGGATAGCCTTCAATAAACATTTTTGGTGGCTCCTACAGAGAATGTGCTCACAGAATGAGGCAACCTTCCTCTGCTATCTTTGCGTGTATTTTGGAAACAATTTTAAAACAACTGACAAGTTAAACCGAGATATACAAAATATACAGGGAAATTGAATTTGAGTGATTCTTTGCAATGTTTTTGAATACAGGAGTTAATATCTATACATGCTGTATTGTCATCTTGGTATTATTATTGATCTTGAATAGTTTTCCACGATTCTGAGGCTATGGTTCTCAGGAAGCATTTGAGGCTAAGGAATTTATTATGACAATTATATGTCATTTACTGAATCTGAAGAACTGTTTATCAGAAAGCCCAACTCCAAGACTAGGATGGTTTGTATGCATTTGTGTCATTAATAGTGTCTCCTAAAGTAAGGTAAAAATAAAGTCAGAAGACTCTTCTCAGGGCTGAGTTTCTTAGAGATACACATACAAACCTTTTTCTCATTATCCCATTCTTGGCATGTCAACAGAAGCAGTGATTTTTCATTTATCTTAGTAGTCATCAAGACACATAGTAATTTACTTGTGGTGGTATACTCTTTTCCCTGCTGTTTGTTTTCATGGTGAAAATACATATGGTTTGGCTATGTACTTAATAGCACAAATGTTTATCAATATTGCAGAAAATCTGTCACACTAAATTTTCAGAAGGATTTATGTCAACTGAACATACACACTTATATGTACAAGCTTTTTAAAATTCTAAAACAGAAATAGGTTGATATGATTTTAACATCAAATAAAATCTTAAGTGTATGTAGACTAATCAAAAGTGTGAAAGTTCTCTAAAGATCTTTTAGTTACAGGGCTATTCTAAAATCTGAAATCCTCTTTTTAGTAAAATTGTTGCACCAAATTATTTTTTCATATTTTAAAAATATGAGAGGCCAGTTTCTAGTATTATCTTTTCACAGTTGCTGATACTTCAAGTTTATATCAATGTTTTGATTTAAGGGTACTCTATTTTCTCTTGACATCTGGTTTAAGCTTTTTTGACTGTGGGGTTGTTCTGAGATCTTTATTGCTAAACTCATGTACTAACTAACCCACATGTAGATGAAATATGTTCATGTTTGTAAGGTCAACTGTCTTAACTCCTTTCTGAAAAGTGTTTGGAGTATATAACTACATTAAACTTATTTTAAAGAATAAAAATACTGCACAACCGTACACACTTTTAATGTTCATGATTTAAAATATTTTAATTAGATGCTATCTGTCTCACACCCACTCCCTGCCCCTACTGATGGTTAGTGTGTGTCTAATTTCTTTAAACAGTGTTTAATATTGAATGTGTTGTGTTTTTTAGGTCACTCTGCCAGATTTGGAACTACATCTGCGGCCTATTCCTTTCTAGTTCTGCCCAGCTTTGCTGCTGATATTATCAATAGTGTTGTATGTAAAAGCTGAATGCCATTATGATTTAGAGACCAATCCTCTGGCATTGCGCCAAATAAGTCTAATTTGGGATCTGGGAATGATAGACAAGAAAATTACAACTAGAAGAAATGTACATCGAATTCTAATTGAAAGCATGAGGCTTTGGGTGTTTTGTTTTTTTATTTTGCATTTTGTTGTTGTTTGGGGAATTTTAAAAACCTAGAGTTCTGTTACAGAAAAGCCACAAAACAGGTGCAAAATGGTATATTTTATTCATTTTCAGGAATAACAGCATAAAATCTTTATTGATATAATTGTGAGACCACTGAAAATTATGATTTTTAATAACTATATCTGTTATCTTTAAGCAAACCAAATCTATTTGGCAATTATTGGTGGAGTAACTAAAACATTAAAAAATAACTTGCTATTTCTCTTCTTGCAACTTCTCTCTAAGTTTGAATTCATTCGCTTTTAGAGATTCAATTCTTACCCCCCAGTGAAAACCTTAAAATAATTGGATATCTTGTGTTACTCAAATTTAACATGCCCAAGGTCAAGTTCAACAAAGAAAGTATTTCACTGGTAATACATTTAGTAAATGCTACATGTTTATCCCTCTTGATTCAGATTTACTGCCTCCTCTTTGTTTTGAATTTTGTGTTGATGGCTATTTTTTCCAGTTTTCATAGAAAAGTTTGGAGTTATCTCATTTCACATACACTTATAAGAAGCATGTTTATAATTTCTTACTCTCATTTCCCATATTTAGTATTTCTACAGGGTCTGTTGCTTCTTCTTATGAAATGCACTAGGATTTACTCATCGTCTTATCCCATGCTTCTCTTTCTAGCTAAATCTTATTCTAACTTCCCTTTATTCTTGCTGAGTTACTGTCTTTCTGAACTGACTCCAATCTCTCTCCCTTTCTACTCACCCTGGACTCTGCTTATCTTTCTAGAACTGCCCCCCAACTCTTCATCCCTTAAGAATTTGCAATGCCTCCTTTTCACCTGTCTCCTAAAACAAGTCTCCTCTGGTAAGTTTTCAAATCCTCTCATAACTATCCACAGACTACCTAACCCCAGTGCACATTTCAATGGAGACTTCATTGATTTTCTTATCTCCCAACATCCAGGGCTATTCATAGTGACTCACAGGCTTGACTCAGGCCTTAGTGTTTTGAAACAATGCAGTATTTAGGCATTTATTTTAAAAGACACTAGTGCAATTCAGTAAGGTTCTAATTGCTAGGTTGATCCCTAACCTTGTTTTCAGGATGATAATTTGATAACAACTTGTTTATAAAAATTGGTCCCCAACATGTGCCTTCACTTCATTAAACTTGTATATGAAATTTTGAAGAATCAATGTTTTATATACAATATTATATACAGGTTTCATCTACTATATAGGATAGTGTCTACCTTCTATCTGCTTGTGAAACTTAGGCAGAGAAAGTGCAAGGGTAGCCTGTTGTCATTGCTACTATTGTTCAATATTTTTATATAACTAGAATGTTTCTGGTTTTATTTATAGCAGAATGTGCCCTACTGTACAATGCAATAATTTGTTATTGAGATAGAAATCTTGAGGTGTCTCTTAGAAGTACCACCTTCTGATTTGGTGCCAAAGTATTACAGACAACCAGTCCTATGCATTGTTTGAGAATGTAAGTGAGATCACACCAATTACCAAGATTATAACTAGTTTTCCTTGATATACCTTGGGATCTCCATTTGTTCAGCATGTCTTTCAGAGCCACATATACCAAGTTTAAAAAAGTTACCACAAATTATTCATTTCCTTAAGCAATAATATGTATTATTCACTGTGTCAGATGTGTTGTGGAAGAATAATTACTCTATTTTGTGATTTTATAAGGCATATTTTCTATATTATTATTAAATATCTGATTACTTGAGATAAACCAGCCATCCTCTTTTTTCAGTACTTGGCAAGAAAGGAAGAAGAATGAAATTATTTGTGTTATGGATCACAGTTTATCAGATAATCCCTGCGATGGAAAATATTGTTTCCCAGATATCAACAAAATGGTATTATTTTTCCTATTTGGCATTACCTTGAATAGTTAAATGTAAATAAATAAAGAAAAATTTAAAAATGTAAAATGTGCATATTTTATGCTATTTCCAACATTAACACTCAGAATTGCACATCCCATCTAATTATTCTAAATGCTTATGAAGAATTTTGAATTATTTTCTCTGTATAATCTCTTATGAATCCTACAAGGAGGAAAGATGACTTGTAAGATTATCAAGACATCAGCCTAAACTATTAACGGACAATACAATGGTTAGTCACTTGATATATAATTTTATATAAAATTACATTTTATGGTTCTTTCAGAGCATTTCTAATACTATATAAATGTGCACACACTTGCAACACATACATTTTCTGTTAATTTATTTTGCCTTGAGAGTATTACGCATGTCTTTATGGGCATCAATTTAGAATAAGACTTAACTAATACTACCAGGGCCTTACTAAGTGAGGGATATAATTGGACATTTAGATGATAAACATCTAGAGACCAATTGTATATTAGTAAGGCATAGCTTAGTTCAATATATTCATTCCTATGTGTATGCTATTGATTTAGTATCCCTTTTTTGGGTGTACAATTTTCTGGTCTCAACATATTTTCTTTTTTAAAACAAGTAAGACCGAACCAAGCTAGCAGCTTGTATCATGTGAGCAATTTAAACACAGAGACCCAATAGCAACATTTAAAACCTGGGAACTCTAGTGCATGTTATAGCATTCTCAAATCTTTAATGGTTACACATATACCCAGAATAAAGACGGTGTATTTTCTGTACCATATTTGAATCAATTTTTCAATCTACAACTTAAAATAATAGCAATTTGTTTTAGAACTCTTCTATGGACTAATGTGTGTAATGCTGAACTGAGAGTTCCCAAGAGGTCCTTGAGGAGAAAAACAAAGTTCTTCTTTTTAAAAACAGGCATTCAAAATTCTCCATATGCATATAATAATAGACAACATCTGGTATTCTGAATGTTAATGTTGGGAGCAACTTTCAAAATCTACAAATTTTATATTTTTTCATTTTCTGCATTTCTTTATATTTATTCCTTTAGGATAAAGAGCTGTGCAAATGTCTGTTTCCCCCAGCTGACTGGTTGTAGGGAGGTGACTGAAGTACACTGAATTAAGCATAAGGCTCATTTTGTTAATTCCATTCCTTTGTGAATTCATGGAGGATTGCCCTGACTCACTAGAGTGGGTCTTGTTTTGTGCCCAAAAAGCATTAACACCGTGTGCAGTCATAATTTTTCATTCATAGCGACCCAGTCATGCAAAATAATCATAATTTCTTTACAGCCTCCTCTTTGGGTATCTCTATTTATCTGGATTTCAGAAAGTAGGGTACCTTGTTAGGGAGTGGTTTTCCTGCCTGACTGAGGAAATCTATTCACCTGGCCTTGGCCCAGTGACCCTCTATTTCCATTGCCAGATTTAATAGGCTCTTCTAGCAGGGCCTTATGATTTCACAATCTATAAGCCATTAGCTAAAGCTATACCAAACCTATGAGAATCAATTCCAGCATATGTGGGATTTCGGTTTTATTGCCCAAGAGTCAATAATAAATATTATCCCTCAACATGCCAGGAGTGCACAGGCGTCTAACTTCTTTGACCTTCCAGCTGGATTATTTTGAAGTATTTACTCTCTTCCTGCAAACCCCCAAGCTCTTACAAGGCAGCAGTAAACCATTTTTAAGACATGATCTTGTTGATTTGTTTAGAATGATTCAGCTGAATTTTCTGTTTGCTTTGTACTTTGAATTAATTTTTTTTCACTCTTGCTGAGGGAATGTGCTAATGTATCTTCCTTCTCACATTGGGGAAAACAAGAGATATATAAAATAATGTTTGGTGTGCAGTAACTCTATTTTCCATTGTAGTTGAAAAGGTTAGTTCCAAAGTAGGAAACCTGGAAGATTCCTGGATATAGGAGCACTAGCAGATGTAGCATTGTATAGGGCCACTGTAGCATGATCTTCATAATATTTCATTCCTGGCCAGTCTTTTTCTATAGTAACCTAAACCCCAAAGAGAGAAAGTTTTCCCATTTGAGGTAACAGCCAGTTCTTGGGCTCAGCCAATTATTTTTATTTTCTTTATTGGTCTTGAAATATGTCAATTGCCCCAAATTCAAGTAATACTTAAATGTAAATGTATTTCTAAATAAATAGAAATGATTTTGGGTATATTACTTTTCCTATCCTATATGTGATCTCCCCTCTGGAACGGTGGAAAATAGTAATACGTTTTGCATTTTTTTAGAACTGAGTCAAAGATAGTGGCAGTTTCTAAAACTCCATCTTCATCCCGTTATTTCCTAGACCTCTTGCAGTTTGGTAGGGCTATGTGTTTGGTCCTGAGCAGTGTCTTAGTGGCAGAAATGACATCTATTGCATGGTGACCATATGGTTCTCTCTCTTCTCTTGTTGCTGCAAACAAGGAGATTGTGTGTTGGAACGGTGGAGCCACCAAATAACGCAATCTGAATTCCTGAATCACAGTGTGGAAGGCAGTTACGTCAGAAAGTAGCTTAGGTCTATAATGATCTTTGCATGTGTGAAAAGCAAACTTTTATAGTATTAAACCCTGATAGTGTGTTTATTTGTTACCAACACATCACATACCTATCGCCAATATGTATGAGCACTTGATAATTTGTGAAGACTGTTTGCAAACATTATTTAATTCGCTTCCTGAGAACCACTGAACAGATAAGGAATTTGAGGCTCAGGGAAGGGCTTACTTGTCCCAGATCAAACTCGTAGTAAATGGTAGTGACAGGTGTTATAATATAGATCTTCCTTCACGTAGTTCGTGGTGCAATATATTGTATCTATTATCTTTTTCTCAAAATGAAACCCACTTTGGCCACATACAACATCTTGATCTAAAAAATGACATTGAATCATCATAGAGTCTAATTTTCCTTCTTAAGAAGGGTGGCACTTAAGTCTCTGTAATCAGAAAAGAATTCCTTCTGTATATAAATTTATCTTTTAGTGATACTGTAATCAAGGTTCTCAGTTTTCTATACAGTATTTATTGAATTAAAATGAAGAGGGAATTGGTGAAAATTAATGCAGGGTTATGAGTCCCTACTTTTTTTTTTTTTTTTTTTTTTTTTTGTGAGACAGATCTTTGCTCTTGTTGCCCAGGCTGGAGTGCAATGGCGCGATCTCAGCTCCCTGCAACCTCCGCCTCCGGTGTTCAAGGGATTCTCCTGTGTTAGCCTCCCGAGTAGCTGAGATTACAGGCACATGCCACCACACCACGCTAATTTTTGTATTTTTAGTAGAGACGGGGTTTCATCATATTGGTCAGGTTGGTCTCAAACTCTTGACTTCAGGTGATCCTGCCACCTCCGCCTCCCAAAGTGCTGAGATTACAGGCATGAGCCACCGTGCCCAGCTGAGTCCCTACCTTTTAAATGGTCTATATTTTTCTTATGTTTGCAATGTGTATTCTATTGTGTTTTTGTTTAACCAAGCTTGATTTCTGAACCTCATTGTTACTTTTGCTATTATAACCTTCTCAATAGTTATTTATTTCATTTGTACCTGCTAACTAGCTTAAAATAGCATGCTAGAAAGACACCTGAAAACCACTCAGAAGCAGGATCCAAGGAAACAAGTAGATAGTTTATATTATAGTTATATTTAAGTTAAAAATAGCCTCCTATTTCCTCAAATTTGCATCAAAAGCCTACATCTCATTATAAAAAAATTAGGGGGAGGGGGACAAAAAAGTTGAAGAGGTTAATTTTTTTTGCATGGCTAAAGAAAATCTTTATCCTGTGCTCAAAAAATTAACAACTAATATAGTTACATAGGTTATGAATATATTCTTTTATTAAAACAGTTAAAATATGCTTATGTTTATGTACAATAAAGGTCTATGAAAAATCCTAGTTCTTGAAAATAACTACAAATAAGGACTTAATCCTACAAAAATAAAGCAAAACATGATAGGAATGCTAGAATCATGTGCTTGAAGAGATAGCTCTGTGATGCATTTGTGGTTTTCTTTTATAAAAATCGAAGATACTCTTGATACTCTGAAAGTGTACATATAAATATATAAATATATTTATATATTTCTTATAAATATCTTCTGTATGGGATACTCAAGACTAAATAATTTTAAAAAAATTTTCTAGTTTGCAAATGTGCATGTGAGCACACCTATATAAATTCTCATGCTACTTTAACCTTACTTATTTTTTGGCACTTATACTTTAACTGTATATCGAAATCCTTATCTCAAAGCGACAAAAAGCAACTTGAGTCTGGAATAATCTTTTCTGCATTAGAATTGCCTGCTCTCCCTGTAGCAGTGTTGAGGAGTTGCTTGGCTAAGCAGTGAAAGCAGTTCTGGGGTCAGCTACCATAAAAACCCGGAATGGTTTTTCTTGGCAAGGTATTTTCAAGGTATTTGTGTCATGCTCAGATTGATTATTCAAAGTTGGTTCGACTTGACATTCTTCAGGTATTAGATAACCGAGATTGTTCCAACCAGCCTTTCTCTATTTCTTTGCTTATTCATCTTTCTCTTTCTCTCTCTTTCATCTTCTTTTCAAAGAGAAAGATGCTATGTCATAGAATTTTGTCATGAACTCATCTTAAGCTGTTTGTTATTGACTCACTGTAGCCAAACACAGCCTAAATGATTATGGATTAAGGTGTTCGTAATATGATTTAAATTATGAGTGAAAAAACATGCATTATGCATATTTTGCCAATGAGCTTTTTCTATGTTCATTTATAAGATTATTTGCTTTGGTGTTCTGGACATCTCTCAATAAATGTCATGTAGTACTGTGAATATTAAGTGGTTCCACCTTGCCACACTGAAATACACCACATTGTACAAATTTATACTTGACCTTGAAACTATGAAAACTTTCTCTTTAGAAAATTTATTTAAGACAGTGGAAAACTACAACACTGGTAACAAAACATAAACTGAATAAGAATATTATCAGCACTGAATATTGTTAATAATGTATAATTTTGAAAAGAAAAAAACTCTTACAGTTCAGTAAACTAAAGTAATCCACAAAGTAAATAACTCATGAAAATAAAAATAGAATAAACACCAAGTTTGTTTCCAAATGCATCATTATAACCTCCAACAAGGAAGGAAAGTAGACTGATGAATCACGTAGGTGTGCTAAAGAGAATTCAGTGCCGTACATGTGGTCTAAATGTTTTCAAGTGGTCCCTTACAAGAGTAGAATTTTAAAGCTTTTATTATGATGAAACACTTAATACACATAAATCAGTAAACATGACATGTGCAATTAGAAAAAAAAAACTGTACTAAAATTAACACCTATGTGCCCCCTGCCTGGTTTACAGAGTAGAATGGTATCACATGGTTATCTGTGTTCCACTTTTTCATTTCATCACTCTCCCTCCCAGGAGTTTCATACTTTCTATCTTTGTCTTTATCGTGACCTTCACTGTCATTACAGTTTTGCTAAAATTGTGTAGAATATTGACACTATATCCTTTACTTTTACATTTTTAGTTTTGTATATAAATGGTACTGTAATTCGTGTATTCTTCAACTTGTTTTCCTTGCTCATTTTTGTGTTTCTGTCATTCATCCAGGCTATTTCTTATAACAATAGTTTTGCTATTTTCGTGGCATATGCCTCATTTTAGTTGTGTATTTATGCATGTATCTCATTTTATTATTTCATTCTTTTGCTAATTGATATTTGAATGGATATAAAAATGATGCCATGAATATGTGTGTGGTTTGCTGTCGGGGTCTTACTTTTGAGTGTAAACAAGAATCCTAGAGTATGTTCTATGTGATGCCAAAGTGCCTAATTGATGGTGTTAATTTATACTTTCATTGGCCATTTGTGAGAAATCTTGTTGTTCCATATTCTCTTCAATATTTAGGATTGTCAAACATTTTCATTCTTGTCTTTCTTGTGTATATAAAATAGCATCTGACTGTGGTTTTAGTTTGTTTGCATTTCTCTGGTTAGTTGAGAGTTTGAGCACCTTGTATGTTTATTAGTGATTTGAGCTTCTATGAAATATTTACTTATCTTTTTGTTCATTTTCTATAGAGCTATCATGGTTTTTACTGACTCAAGATGTGAAGGTTTTCTAGTTATACATGTTATAGATATTCATTCTCTCAGTTTGTGACTTGTCTTTGTACTCTCTTCATAGTAATTTTTAGTAAAGAGAAGAGTTTTCTTCTTTATGATTTGTGCTTTTTACATCATGCTTAAGAAAATCCCTCCTATATTTTTCTAAACATTCTTCTGAAGTTTTAAAAGACTTGTTTTTTACATTTAAGTATTTAATATACCTGGAATCAATGTTCATGCTTAGCGTGAAATATGGATGCATTTTTGTTTCCTAAGAGGAAAGCCAATATGCTTTAGTATCTTTTATTAGCTATCATTTCTTCTGTGACTGTTTCATTCATTATACTTGCTGTTTCTGAGTTCTCTATTCTCTTTGAGTGTCCAGTTATCCAGCTCTGCACAAATATGACACCAACTTAATTATTTAGCTTTATGATAAGATTTGTTAGCTGTTTTAACCACACCCTTCACAGTACTTCTCTTCTTCAAACAGCTTTGTCTCTGTTTGGTCCTTTGAGATTTTATATATTTAGAAGCAGCTTGCCAAAGTCCACAAAATCTCCTATTGAAATTTTGCTTGAAATTACAATGAATCTTTAGAAAAACCTGGAGAAAAATGACCTTTGAGTTTTTCTATCGGGAACAAAATGTGTCTATTTATTTATTCATGTCTTCTCTAAATCTTTCATAAAATTTATAATTCATATCAATAAAGATCTTTCCCATCTTTTGTAGATATATTTCAAAGTACCTAATATTTTGGTTGTTGTTGTAAATGGAATCTCCAATTCTTGTTTGTTAACTTAACTTTTTACTGTACTACCCAGGACATCTAGTTCAATATTAGAAAGAAACAGTGATAGTAACAGAATGGTTAGATATAATCTTATTGTTGACCAGGTATGGAGGAAAAGCCTTGCAAATCAATGGAAACGATAGTTATCTCAACAACTTCATCTAAAACAAAGGTACTCCTGGCAAATACATTTTCCATTGGCTTTCCATCATATCTAAAATGTCATCATTTAGAAATCCTTTGAGGATCAGCTAAGATTAAATTGTACTAAGAAGTATGAGAAATGTAACTGTTTAAGCACCCTGCTGGTGATCTACACCTTAACAATGATTAGATAGTATCAGACAATAAGAAATGAGGGTTAATTTTGATGGAAAAAAAAAAGTAAATCTCCTTTCTGAGTCATACGGGAGAAAAACGCCCAGGTAACAATTCCTTTTATGTTGTCACCTGGGTGACTCAGGGTGGAGAATTGTTTTCTTCTACAGATCTGGAAGATGTAACTAATAGATACTTGTGAGAACTGCATCTGCCAAGCTGCTTAGCCAATGGCACAGCACAATCTGTCTTTTAAGGGGGTTTTCTTTGAGCAATGGAAACAAATGTTTGCCTGAATTTTGCTTTGAAAGATATGTCAACAAAACCTCTGGAATTACTAGGGAAATGTACAGGGTGAAATGATGTATGCATCTGAATACAAGAGGTAGTGGCGGCCTGGCAACTATAGATATGTACATATAACCTTTGGGTTTCCACTAAACATGCTGCTCCTTCTTCACCCGTTAGCATTCTGTGCTACCGTTTATAATAATGACTTTTTCTTGTGATGTATTGATCAGCTGGAATGCAATTTATTGATGGGGTGGAATATAAATGTGGATACGTGTGTGTGTATAAGACATCAATACATTTAAGTTGTGTGTTACATATATGTTTAATATCTATGCTTTTTATACAAATATGAGCACCTAACAATAGTAAAGTTATCACTGCTAATTTTCAGGGTAGGAATCTTGCAGCTAATGGCTTCCTTTATCAGGTAAGATATATGAGTAAAAATAAGATGATAAATAGACTGAGGTTATGATGAGTGGAGGTTAGCGCACCTGTATTTCAGTTTCATATTAGGAGTCATTGATAATAAAATTGGGAGTCAAGTTTGCAAATTATTTTTCTGTTAACACCCAATCCGACTACCCCTAGAGGGGCAAAAGAGTCTCTTAATGAGAAAAATGATTGCCTAGGTAATACCAAGTAGAAATAATATTGATGCCCGTTTCACTGATAATTGTTATTTCACATTAGTTGTTCTGGTGTGGAAAACACAGTCTTACAATACAAAACAGCCAAACAATGAACTTCTGAGATGACTTGTCAGACAATAGAAGCCAGAAGAGTCCTCAGACCTTTATGTCACCTAGGACATATTTGTGAATATGAAAATATTCTTCCACCTTCCTGCCAGCTCACCACAAAGCAAAATTTGCAAGAAAATCAGGTCGCCTCAGAAATCCACCACAAGCTGCCAAAGCTTACAATTTCTCTCTCTCCTAATGATTCCTGGAGGTGAGAAGAGGCTAGAGAGATTAAGAGAGCAAATTGTTTTCTAGTACTTAATTTTTTTTTCATTTTGCTATAAAGACAGCAAATTGCATAACAGACTTTTTCAAATGAATAAAAAATACTTTTTGGGAAGAGCTCTGCCACAGAATAACTGAGTATTATGAACAGGTTATTTCGCAATGCATTTGTTCTCATCATGAATCATATTAATAGGCCAGGGTTTTCTGTGAAACTTGGGTGCATAAAACATCAGTAAAAAGAAAGCACATCACCAGTGCTGATCTGAGGAGATGATAGGAAGGCGAGTGTGCTTGACTCCATACTGACTGGTTTTCTTTAAATCCTTCCGACTCTGCAGTAATTTAGAATATGATGTTAAATGATGAAGAACAAATAACTGATATTATTGGAGTAGTTCGCACTGTCCCAGGCATATGTACATCATTTAACTAATTTGACCCTCTCACCCACCCTTTAAGGTAGGTTATATTTAATTTATTTCACAGGCAAAGACAGTTTGGTCCTCCTTAGATGGTAATTTGGTGTAATGAGAATGGCAGAATTGAGAGAAAAACTGGAGTCTTCTGATTCCAAGATGACTGCTCTTTACATTGGGGGTTATATATCTGGTTGACAATAAAATTTAAACTTTAGATCACAGAATATATATATATATATATATATACACATATATATATATACACACACATATATATGTGTGTGTGTGTGTGTGATCTCAGCCCCATATTAGGAATTACTGAGACTGAAATTGAGAGGCAAGTTTACAAATTAGTTTTCTGTAATACCCAACCCATCCTATAGAGGTAGTTGAATGATGACTTAAATATTTGGCCACATCTTGCACGCATAGCAAAAATCCTTCTAATTCTAACATTTCCTCTTCATATTTATTTAGGACACAAGCTGTTAGAGTATTAAAAAATAGTATGTCTTCCAGAGCATAAAGTACAGGGTCCAGGATGAAGAATTCCATTTCTGTCTTCCTGACAGAACATTTGCTTAAGTGGGAACACAGGATACATCTATACTGCTAGATTCTTTGAGAGAAAATGTGGGCAATTTTGCAATCAAGGGCATTTTCCTGTCAGTGCCCCATATAGTCTGTTGATGAATGGATTTCTAATCAACAGCATTGTTCCATTTGAGCACAAGTTAGTAAGTCTAGAAAATTCCATAAAACCAATTTTAACTGTGTTATGCTTAGCATCAAACATATCCGGTGGCCTGGAAACAGGTTAAAAGTATGCTAAAGTTGTAATATGGCTGTTTTTAAACTTACTTGGGGGTAAGATTCTCTGATTGCCCTTCAATAAGATCTCACATCTCTTGAACATTTTCAATGACTTTGACAAATGAAATCTACACTAGAGTAGCTTTGGAGGATCCCATTTGCCACCAGAGGGAATTTTCAGAGGTTTGGAAAATTTGCTATGACCAATGAAACTATAAGCTTATTGACAGTCCTAATAAAATTGAGCAACTTTGTCAGATCTCCTTCCATGCCTTTCTGTATCTCAACAACTATTTATTGAGTGCCAACAACGTAGTAGTCACTGTTGTAGACACTAGGGATAAAAATACCATTGAACAAAACAGATGAAGTTCATGCCTCAAGGTACTTCCAACATATGAGGCAAAATGATGCTGACAAAATAAATACACATTGATTATAGTAAGTGATAAGTATTGTAAAGAATAAGGCAGGGAAAGGAATAGAAAGTGGTGGAGAGGACAGTGTTTTCTGTATGTAGGCAGAGATCTTTGCCCTGGTAAGGAAAAAGAGAAGGGACCTGAATAAATTAAGGAAGAAGCCATGAAGCAATAGTGGAATTAAACATTCTGAGAAGAGGGAAGAACAGTGCAAATGCTATGTTTGTGAGTTGCTTTTTGTGTTTGTTTCTTAAGTGTGGCTGAGGACAGAGGGGGAATTGTTGGAAATGAGGTTAGAGAGGCAGGCAGCTCAGCTCATGCAGGCTATGGAAGGTCTTTGCAGATTCCCCTGAGTAAGATGAGATGGAAGAGCCATTAAATGGATGACCTTAACTGCTGTGTGGGGTTTAGAATGCATAGAGTCAAGAAAAAAATCAGGCGGACCAGGCTAATGGGTAAATTCCAACTTGCCAATCCTGGGAGGTAGGTCTACCCTAAGTGGAGAGCAGGTGTTCAGCTTCCAGTTTCCTGCTGCCACTTCTGAGAGAAGCCAGTTTCAGAACTCCTCCATTATCTTCGCTTCCTGAACACCCATTTTAAGTGCAGGAGTGGCAGAGAGGGGATACTAAGGTCTGAGTATATCTATAGCTAGTGCTCAAACATCTCTGCTTGTTCTTTAGCAGGTGCAACCAAACATTTCTGTATCCTGAGCTCCACCTCTCTTCCTTAAAATGTGCTGTTTTGTGCACTGGCATAGAGGGTTATAGTATAAAGCCACAATGACAATGGAAGGTTACAGGACAAAGCCAGAATGACATATAGAATCATCCAGATGTAAGTCCAAGTAGAAGACTGAGAAATGCACTATTTGATAATCTGAAGGAACTGTCTATGGCTTTTTTCCCCTTAAATCATGAAACTTCTGTTAGTGCTTCCAAGTCTTTACAAAATATTCAACTTAGTATCTCTTTGGGCTACCAACATTCTGACAAATTGGTAAAGTATAGCCAAATTCACCCCATTGTCATCATATTCCCATTTATAGTGATTTTTTAAATGATTTCCTTTCTGGGTGTAACCATAGAAAGACTTTTGAATACAGCTATTTTGAAACTGTAAATTACAGCATAATTTTAATTTCAAAACTATTTATCAAGTACCAGTGTACAGTACTGAGATCTTCTTTATAATGTTATTTTTAAAACCTACATATTTTAAAGGGGATGCTGTCTAACTTTAATCATTTCTCCATTTAATGTTTTTTGTTGTTGCTCAAAAGAGATATATGTATCTGTGATTTTTCTTGTGTATTAACAGTTTCGGTGAGGATCAAAGTGACCTAAATACAATCTACCATAAGTTTTTGTCAGCAAGGACGAAATGTTTTAGTCACTGATACATAGTGACTTTTCAGCTTAAATACGATGCTTATTGATTAATACTTTTGACATTTATTTTCGTTGTTAAGGTGTTTGTTTTCAGAAAGCAGCATGTGTATTCACTAATGGTCATTTTGATAACTAAGATATTATTTTGAAACTTTTATGATAATTTCATGTTTAACTTTGAATGTGGCTAAGTACTTTAGACTAGAGATTTTTTAAAGCATAAACAATACATTTAAAAATTATAGATCAGAATCCCGGAGAGTATTTATCAGCAGACATTGAAGGTGAAATAGATTAAATAATATTACCAAAATATGAAAAAATAAGAACTGTTTTTCATTTAAAATATGCGTGATTAGAAAATGGTAATAGTCATACCTAAAAGGAATTCCATATCCAAACTGGGGAATCTATAATTTTCTATACATTAAAGAAGAGATGTACCAGGTAAATGTGGTTCCACCAGAGTTTTATGCTGTCCAAAAATAGAATAAAATTGGTTTCATTTTATCTTCTCAAAAATTCAGAAAACCTTATGACCAAAATAGTGTACAACATAAGAAGTTATTAACTTGGAATTAATATGAACTGGAAAATCTTTTCCAACTCCCACAAGTCTAGATTAGTTGTCTTTCCTGTATCTTATCATAGCATGGAGAACTTAATAATTATTATAGCACTTATCCTATTATATTATAATTTCTTTTTACTTGCCTGTCTTCTACGTTAGACTGTAAGCCACTCGATGACAGAAACTATATCTTGTTCACCTTTATATTCCAGCACTTATCACAATGCCTATTACATAATCGGTTAAATAAATATTTCCTGATATAATTATTCTATGTGTGACTTTAAAATTGGGGGTACATAATCTTGGTCTACCATTTACTCCAGCCATGAATAAGCCAGCTAGCTTTGTGCAGCTGTGTCTCTGCAGAGCCTTCTATCTTTTTATTTTTTATTTATTATTATTATTTTTTGAGACAAAGTTTCCCTCTGCCACCCAGGCTGGAGTGCAATGGCATGATCTCGGCTCACTGCAACCTCCGCCTCAATGGGTCAAGTGATTCTCCTGCCTCAGCCTCCTGAGTAGCTGAGATTACAGGTGCCCACCACCACACGTGGCTAATTTTTGTCACTTTAGTAGAGATGGAATTTCACCATGTTGGCCAGGCTGGTCTTGAACTCCTGACTTCAGGCGATCTGCCCCCCTCAGCCTCCCAAAATGCTGGGATTACAGATGTGAGCCACTGTGCCCTTCTGTCTATCTTTCTTCCCACGAGCTTTGCAGACATTGCAGTGGAGATGCCTGAGAGACTATGCCTAACAAACACCCATGTGCAGCCTAGAAGTGTTAGGCATTACTTTCCCCTAAGGCAATCACTGATCATGAGACACTAGCATCAGTGGATAAACATTCCCATCTTTGGTTCCTTAGGTGAACAATTCTGCAGCACATTTAACACATTTCCATGAAGGATCCTGGTGGGGTGGTGCTCAAGTTATCCACAGTGGAGATCAACTGGAGAATCCAGCTGTCCATTGCTTTGCCCTCCTTCTGTTTCATCTTACCAGTCTCCCACTTAACTGCTGCCTGTAATCATTTCTCAAATAAAATGTCTTTACATACACCTTGTTTTAGGTTCTTTTTTCAGAGAGTGTCTAATGCTAAGACACCACCTAATGAAACTAATGAAAGTTATATAAGTCATCTGAATCTCTGTTTTACTGTTATGCGAAGTAACAGATGAAGAACATAGACCTGACAGCAACAAAATAGCACCCACCATTTACCTGGGTAGGGACAATTTTCTAAGCTTACAAGAGTGAAATTTTATGCCACATCAAAAGTCCTCTCTCAAGATCAACTTGGTACCTTTCTTTCTCTTTCCATATATTTATTCAGAGAAATAACTCCCAGACTGAACAGGTAGGAGGAAGAGGAGGAAAAAAGAGGGCATTTTCAATTATCTTCCGCCAAAACTAATGTTTTAAACAGAAGGTGGATCAGACAAATATGACCACAGTATATGCCATGGGAAGCTTATCTTGCACATGCTACTCTCCTACCTTTTCTGAATAAATTTTGCAATCAGCATATGACTCTAGTTTATTTTATGAGTAACATAAGTCATCTTTGTCAATTGGCAGATAAACCTTTATTTATTAGTGGTTTATTTCAATTTGCTTATATTTGGTGTTTTTGCCTGTACATTTGAAGTAAATATTAAACCATAGCTTTCCCTTTCTTTTATTAGATTTTGGAAATATGATCATAGTAGATTTAGAGAATGCAAGTATAATTTTTTTATATATTTTTATCCAATGTTTTAGAGCTAATTATGTAATATTGGCCTAAGCTTGCATAAACAGTTCAAATATAGTTCACCAAACTAGAGCTATTTGGAGTTAATGCTATTAAAACTTTTTTTCTTTTTTTCTTTTTTTAATTATTATACTTTTAAGTTTTAGGGTACATGTGCACAATGTGCAGGTTTGTTACATATGTATACATGTGCCATGTTGCTGTGCTGCACCTATTAACTCATCATTTAGCATTAGGTGTATCTCCTAACGCTATCCCTCCCCCCTCCCCCCTGCCCCCTCCCCCATCCCCCGTCCCCCCACCCCACATTTATGCAGCCAAAAATCACATGGAAAAGTGCTCATCATCACTGGCCATCAGAGAAATGCAAATCAAAACCACAATGAGATACCATCTCACACCAGTTAGAATGGCAATCATTAAAAAGTCAGGAAACAACAGGTGCTGGAGAGGATGTGGAGAAATAGAAACACTTTTACACTGTTGGTGGGACTGTAAACTAGTTCAACCATTGTGGAAGTCAGTGTGGCGATTCCTCAGGGATCTAGAACTAGAAATGCCATTTGACCCAGCCATCCCATTACTGGGTATATACCAAAATGATTATAAATCATGCTGCTATAAAGACACATGCACACGTATGTTTATTGCAGCACTATTCACAATAGCAAACACTTGGAACCAACCCAAATGTCCAACAACGATAGACTGGATTAAGAAAATGTGGCACCTACACACCATGGAATACTGTGCAGCCATAAAAAATGATGAGTTCATGTCCTTTGTAGGGACATGGATGAAGCTGGAAACCATCATTCTCAGCAACCTATCGCAAGGACAAAAAACCAAACACCGCATGTTCTCACTCATAGGTGGGAATTGAACAATAAAACTTTTAATTTTTTAAATAGTTATTAGTATATGCAAATATTTTTCTTCATGCCTTGCTACCCTGTGACCTTGGGCAAATTACTCTGTGCTTCAATGTTTTCAACTATAAAATGAGGATGAACGCTAGTTCTTACCATATAGGGCTGTTGTGATGATTTGGTGAGTTAAGATATGTAAATATTAAAATATAAGTACTTATAACAGTGCTCGGACATAGTAAGCACGAAATAAACTCTAGTTACAGACTTCAGAGAGAACATCACAATAGCTTATGTACAGACAATCTTTGTACTGTTGCTAAATGAGCTACTCAAAAAAGTTCACTGAAACATCTGATGCAAACTGCAAACCAGGAAAATCTGTCAGCTTGAAACTGCCTGCCCTCACTCCATTTAAGATGCTTCAGGCTCAAATATAGAAATGTTCCCCACTGGCTGCTTTCTAGACTAAAAAATAATAATAATAATAAAATCTGAATTTGTAGTTTGTTCTAACCATCAACATTTGTTTTCCTTTTGTTTTTATAGAAATGCTACTTACTAAGTAACTGGCTGATCACACCATATAGAGGCCTAACTTAGGTGGAAGCCAAACTGCAACATCATTTCTTGAACTGACACATAACATTTAACTGTTTAACCGGAATGATCTATTCTGGGGTCTGAGAAACTGGTTGAATAGCCTATGGGACAATCCACCAACTCAGTTTCTGGACTATAAAATTTCTTAGGAAAGTTTCAGACAGGAGAATGTTGATGTTCAGGACACACCACTTCGAAATATGGTATCTCAGCATTTGGAAAACCAGCAGAAACAAGAAAGTCTGACTTTCCCCCACCCTTATTCCCTGAAGTAGGCCATAAAAGAATTTTCTGACCTTCCTGTAAAGTGAGCCATAAGATGCTCATTCCAGAGGGGTCCTTCCTATACCTAGAGGAAAGAAGTGTCACACAGAGCACAAAGAGTCTGAACAAACAGATCTTATTTATGTCCTCCCAGTTTATTACCTTTATACTATATCCTTTTGTCTTCCAATAATACCCTGCAAGACTGTGCATAAAAATACAGTGTGTCCTGTTTGGGGAGGTCATTATTTCTGAAAGCTTCTGTGTCTTGTGAAACTGATTTTAAATAAATGTGTACGTTTTTGTTTTGTAATCTGTCTATTGTTTTAGGGTCCCAGCCATGAACCCATCAATGGGTGAGGCAATATATCACTCTTCTCCCACACAGTATTATATTTGCAGACTTGTGACAAAATTTATAACCTAACTAAATAGAAAAATGGGTGAATAAGTTATGACCATCTGCATGACAAATTATCACATATTCATGGCAATGTGTTTTCAAGGAATCTGTAATAGGATGTCCCTTGAAAACGCCATGCAATCATTGTTTTCTTTTTTATTTCTATGGGAAGCAGAAATAATTAATCAACTATGGTTTTAAAAATTCTTCTTGAGCAATGGGTCTTATGTTTCTTTACCTCTTCCAATAAATATAGGATGCATTGTGAAGATGACAGTATAATTTGCAACTACTGTTTAATGTTCCTTTGTTTAGAAATCTGCCTTGCTTATTATTTCCATTTTTATGTCTTTATAAGTAAATTGAGTTAAAACTGGTTCCCTTGTAGATCAATAACTTAAAAAAATTCATAGATGTCACATGACGCACAATTTCTTCTGTAAGGAAGGTAATAAAGCTTGACTATTGGCGAGGTTGTCTTTGAAGGATCTTGTCTGTGGGCTGAAGATGTAGTCCTACAGTTCTAGTGTTTGAAGAATGTTTGGGTTGTCAAAGAATTTCATCTCTGACAGAGTATTTTATATGTAATCAAAATATTCAGAGTGCTTCTTATGTAATTTTACTGGTCTGTGTCTTTTGGTCACTGGAAACTTTCGTTTCAGTTATATTTAAAAAAGAAAATAAAAATTAAGCCACAATTCACCCCTGAAAGGAAGTAACAGCTAAATTTGACAGTGCCTAAATCAGGCATTTAATAGAAATATTATTATAAAAATATTAAGTGAGAAATGTGAGATATGCAACTCTATAGTGATAATATTCCAACTGTATATGTGTCTCTGCTTGTGAGAAAAGAAAATAGAAATTATACTAAAACGTTAACAGTGATTTTCTATGGATATTAAGATTATGAAGATATTTCTTTTCTTTTTCATTATGTATTTCCAATTGCTGCACTATAAACATTAGTCACTTTCATTTCAAAAAAATTTTGGTTAATCAATTTTAATTGACAAGAAAAAATTGTGTATATTTATGGTACACAACATGTTTTAATATATGTATGCATTGTGGAATGGCTAAATCAAGGAATTTAACATATGCATGACCTCACATATCATTTTTTGGTTTGAGATCATTTTAAATCTATTCTATTAGCAATTTTCAAATATATAATACATTGTTAGTAACTGTAGTCACCATGACATACAATAAGTCTTTTGAACTTATTTTTTGTCTAATATTTTATGTCCTTTGACTAACATTGCCCAATCCTTCTACCCCAAGCCTGTGATAACCACCAGTTTACTCTGTTTTTGTGAGTTTCACAGATTTATACTTCACATATAAGTGAGATGATGTGGTAATTGTCTTTCTGTGCCTGGCTTATTTCATTTAACACAACATCCCCCAGGTTCATCCATGTTGCTGGAAATGACAAAATTTCCTTCTTTTTAAATGCTGAATAGTATTTCATTGGGTATATATACCACATATATATACAATGGAATATTAAAATCCCAATATTGGAAAATGTACTAGGGATATATACAAAAAATATGAAATGATCAAGTCGAAGAGATACATGCATTCCCATGTTCACTGCAAGATTATTCATAGTAACCAAGATATGGAACTAAATGAATTACTCAATAGTGGAAAAATAAAATGTGTACTACTTTTATAATGAAAAAAATGTATATATTGTTTAGAAATTTATTTAGAACTCCTCCTTCCCTTGCTAGACCCATGTCTTTTTCTCTGTTAGCCTTGAGAACATGATAACTGCTATTCTGGTAGCCAACCAAGAGATTATGCAAATCAGGGCTTCTGTTGTCAAGCAGGAGACTACAGCAGAAATAGCTGAAAAGTGCACACCTGGCTGTTCTTCCCCTCATCAGTTCCCTCAAATGAGCACACACTTACACACTTCCTATGACATTTTCTAATGGTATTTCTACTGATGGTAGCCATAGAAGAGGAAAAAAAATAGGGTAGAGATAGGCAAAAAAAAAGTTCAAGATAAAGTTTTAAAACAAACTAAAAATCAGCTAGATTAAAATACTTTTTCTAGTATTCAGAGGCATGGAAATTGAGTTATTTTCTGGTTTGTTATAGCATTTTCTTCTCACTTTAGAGGTATATCTTTATAATCGGGATCACTCTTTCTGAATGTGAAGTTTCTACTTTCAATTCTTTTCATCTTTGGTCTGGTGTTCCTGGTTCTTTTTTTTTGCATAAAGTTCCTTTGAACCCCCTTGTACCCTGAGTCCCTTTTGTCCACCATAGAAAACAGGGTGGGGGCCATATAATATTAATAATGTTGTTGGATCATTTTGTTACAAAATATAATGGTGGAGAATGATGCATTTTAGAGAAGGCAAGATGAAAAATTAAGAAACAGATCTTTGGAATAACCATATTAAGAAAGAATGGGTCACTTGTTAGAAACAGTCAAGGATACATACAACAGTGGAATAAATTATTTTACTCTGTTGCTTGCTAAATGAACATCAAATAATCCTTTCTGGTCTCTATTGTTACAGCACAAGCCCTTTTGGTATAATTCATAAGCTCATTTTTTCATCGTCCTGTTCTTCCTTTCTACACAATATAAAGTAAGGGAGGCCTTTGTGATAGGAGATTAATATTGAAGTGATACTTCCCTGCTTTGGTTCTAAGTATTGTATTCTTGTATTATTTTTCAGTTGATTTTATAGCTTCTAATTTCATTCTTTTTATAAATGCAATATATATTTGGTGTATAAAACACAAATAAGAGGCAAAAGTATAAAAATTGCTTTTAATTTTTTTACCCAGGGATGATCACTTTTTACATTTAGAGATACATATAATGGAGCGATAAAGGGATGAATCGCAGTTAAAATAAAACCAAGGGTAATCCTCGAAGGAGGTGTGTAGCTGTTTAACAGGTTGGGGAAATACATTTTATGAATGTTCAATGGGGACATTCACAGTTAAAATAAAACCAAGGGTATTCCTCGAAGGAGGTGTGTAGCTGTTTAACAGTTTGGGGAAATACATTTTATGAATGTTCAATGGGGACATTCCACTATACAGGAAGTAGCCAAAGTTAATATTATTCTTCCAGCACGGAGTACCTTCGACAGTCCTGTATGGCTTGAAAAACAAATCTGATAGTAGACGATAGTAGACTACGAGGAATTAAAGAAGGTGGTATCTTCTACCATATGAAAGCTGTGTATTTATGGAACAGCTGGATTCTTCTTTGGGCGAGCCTCAAACCCTTCAGGGCCACTAAGACTGCTTGGTGAGACTATGGCCCTAATCTAATGCTTTCCCAAAAGTGGTGACGTTGTAAGCTAGGGAGCTGATTGCATTTTGAATTAAGTTAGTTGTTTCAATTCATTCATTTTTCATTCATTCGCTTATTCCAAAAATAAGGATTACGTGCCTCGAATACTCCAGCATGATTTTATGTGCTGTCATAGGCAGTGAAGAAAAAAGACTAGTTTCCTGCCTCGTGAAGTTTACATCCTAGTGAGGAGAGAAAAACAATGCACAAATAAATATGCATTTCAGTCAATAAGTGCCAAGGAAAAATAAAGCAGAATGAGGGAGATGGATACAGGATACATCTTATAAGAGTGAATTAGAGACCTCCATACTCTTGTGGTGACTTTTGAGCAAAAAATAAAATAGAGGACCTAGCGGTGTGATTTTGTGGAAGTATCCTTGGTAGAACAATAAGTGCAAAAGCCTGAGGCATTCTCAGCTGGAACAATGAGTGAAGGGGGTGTGCTAGGAAAAGGACCAGGTTCTGTAGCGTGCTGCAGGCATTCTGAAGACTGGCATTTACTCAGAGTGATTTAGGAAGGCATTAGAAGGTTCTGAGCAGAGTAATGATATACTGATTAGATTTGAAAAGCATCATTTTGACTATTTAGCATATATATACTTGGTCCTATCTCTGATGTTGCATTCTGTCTAATAGCTTTAATGCTTATTCCTTTACCTCACAGTTTAATAATCCATGATTTATATTTTATTTAGTAAGACAAATTTTTCTTCATTAGTCTTTTCAAAAATTGTATTGTCTGGTTTCACACATTTTTTTTTCCAGGTAATATTTGGAAATACTTTTATCTCAACAGCATTATTAGGATTTTGTTTGGAATTAAATTATATCTATAGATAAATTTTAGGGGACTCTTTATAACACTATTGATTCTCATACACACTGTGCTAGTTCTATGTTCTTATTCAAGAGTTATTTTAGCTTTCTTGGAAGAATTTTATTGTTTTCTCTATACATTTTCTCTAAATTTATTATTAAATTTAACTGTAGAATGTTCACATGCATATTACTTCTGTGGAATGGTATTTTTTTCTTACATTTTCTTAATTCATTCTGGTATGTAGAAAAGCTAATACACACGTGTGTGTGTGTGTAGACAGATAATCGTAACTGACCTCCACCCAACTTACTTATATATTATAAAAATTTTAATTGGATTTTCTTCTATTTTTAGACAATTCTTTCTCTGAGAATATGTATTTTAATTTTTTCCCAATATTTATACTGCTTCTTTCTTATTTTTCTTGTATTGCATTGCCTAAAGTGTCCTGAGAATATTAATTACTTGTGGTGATAATGGTTATCATTTTCTTGTGTCTCATCATTTATGTAAATCCCTCTGATATTGAGACTGCACATTGATTTAATGGCTAACTTCAATCAAATAGCAGTGACTGGTTTTGTGAAGTTCTGCCCTGAAGTTCAGTACTGTTAGTACCATGATCAATTAGCATTTCATGACATGGACTTAGAAGCAGATGGATTGTTACTAACCTAGAATTTAATATAATGCTGAATACTAATTTGAGATGGTTTTCATCATGGAATGGCCATACATATATAGAAGTGTTGTGTTTTGTTGTTGTTGTTTTTTGTTTGTTTTTGTTGTTTTGTTTTTTGTTTTTTGTTTTGTTTTTTTTTGTTTGTTTGTTTTTGTTTTTTGAGATGGAGTCTCGCTCTGTCACCCAGGCTGGAGTGCAGTGGCACGATCTCAGCTCACTGCAAGCTCTGCTTCCTGGGTTCATGCCATTCTCCCACCTCAGCCTCCCACGTAGCTGGGACTACAGGCGCCTGCCACCACGCCCAGCTAATTTTTTGTGTTTTCAGTAAAGACAGGGTTTCACCGTGTTAGCCAGGATGGTCTTGATCTCCTCACCCCGTGATCCACCCGCCTCGGCCTCCCAAAGTGCTGGGACTACAGGCGTGAGCCCACCGCGCCCGGCCCATATAGAAGTTTTTAACAAAACTCTATCAGATAGTCTTACACCCACATTTCCATTCAGGCTCACAAACAGTTTCACACCCACACTCTCATTCAGGCTGAAGTTCTCATTTGTTTGTTCATTTGCAGATTTGGGGAAATATGACACTAAGGAAGTAGCACCCTTCTGTAAAGAGCTCCCAATTTAACCTGGGAGAATCGATTCTTCAAAAAACTAATGAGCAAAAGCACATTGCTTTAAAGTTCCTCCAAAAAAAAAATCTGAGATCTGGATTTAATTCTTCATCTATATTAAACCCAACTATTCTGACTCACAGATTGTAGCATTACAAGGTAATAATTCTTGCCATAATACTGAGGCTATGACCCTCAAAGAAAGGTAGGGATAACACAAAACAACACACATTCTTATAATTAGGATAGTAGTGCAAAGAGAGACATTTGAGACCCATGTCCTGGAAGTTTGGGCTTCAAAAAGTTTGCAGGGCCTTTTAGACTAGGCAAAGGGCGAAGATCACCAGTGGTAGCTTTTTTTTTCTTCTTCTTCTTCTTCCTTTTTTTTTTTTATTATACTTTAAGTTCTGGGGTACAAGTGCAGAACATGGAAGTTTGTTACGTAGGTATATATGTGCCATGGTGGTTTCCTGCACCCATCAACCTGTCATCCACATTAGGCATTTCTTCTATTGCTCCCCTAGCCCCCCAATCCCCAAAAGGCCCTGGTGTGTGATGTTCCCCTCCCGGTGTCCATGTGTTCTCATTGTTCAACTCCCACTTATGAGTGAGAACATGTGGTGTTTGGTTTTATATTCTTGTGTTAGTGTGCTGAGAATGATGGTTTCCAGCTTCATCCATGTCCCTACAAAGGACATGAACTCATCCTTTTCATGGCTGCATAGTATTCCATGGTATATATGTGCCACATTTTCTTTATCCCGTCTATCATTGATGGGCATTTGGGTTGGTTCCAAGTCTTTGCTATTGTGAACAGTGCCACAATAAACATATTTGTGCATGTGTCTTTATAGTAGAATGATTTATAATCCTTTGGGTATATACCCAGTAATAGGATTACTGGGTCAAATGGTATTTCTAGTTCTAGATCCCTGAGGAATAGCCACACTGTTTTCCACAAGGGTTTAACTAATTTTCACTCCCACCAATAGTGTAAAAGTGTTCCTATTTCCCCACATCCTCTCCAGCATCTGTTGTTTCCTGACTTTTTAATGATCACCATTCTAATTGGCATGAGATGGTATCTCAATGTGGTTTTGATTTGCATTTCTCTAATGACCAGTGATGATGAGCATTTTTTAGTAAGTTTGTTGGCTGCATAAATGTCTTCTTTTGAGAAGTGCCTACTCGTACCCTTCACCCACATTTTTATGGAGTTGTTTGTTTCTTCTTGTAAATTTGTTTAAGTTCATTGTAGATTCTGGATATTAGCCCTTTGTCAGATAGATAGATTGCAAAAATTTTCTCCCAGATAGATAGATTGCCTGTTCACTCTGATGATAGTTTCTTTTGCTGTGCAGAGGCCCTTTAGTTTAATTAGATCCCATTTGTCAGTTTTGGCTTTTGTTGCCATTGCTTTTGGTGTTTTAGTCATGAAGTCTTTGCCCATGCCTATGTCCTGGATGGTATAACCTAGGTTTTATTCTAGGGTTTTTATGGTTTTAGGTCTTACGTTTAAGTCTTTAATCCATCTTGAGTTAATTTTTGTATAAGGTATAAGGATGGGGTCCAGTTTCTCTTTTCTGCTTATCGCTAGCTACTTTTCCCAACACCATTTATTAAATAGGAAATCCTTTCCCCATTGCTTGTTTTTGTCAGGTTCGTCAAAGATCAGATAGTTGTAGATGTGTGGTATTATTTCTGAGGCCTCTGTTCTGTTCCACTGGTGTATATATCTGTTGTGGTACCAGTACCATGCTGTTTTTATTACTGTAGCCTTGTAGTATGGCTTGAAGTCAGGTAACGTGATGCTTCCAGCTTTGTTCTTTTTGCTTAGAATTGTCTTGACTATGTGGGCGCTTTTTTGGTTTCATATAACATTTAAAGTAGTTTTTCCTATTCTGTGAAGAAAGTCAATGGTAGTTTGATGGGGATAGCATTGAATAAATAAATTACTTCGGGAAGTATGGCTATTTTCACGATATTGATTCTTCCTATCCATGAGCATGGAGTGATTTCCATTGATTTGTGTCCCCTCTTATTTCCTTGAGCAGTAACTTGTAGTTCTCCTTGAAGAGGTCCTTCACATCCCTTATAAGTTGTATTTCTAGGTATTTTATTCTTGTTGTAGCAATAACGAATGGGAGTTCACTCATGATTTGGTTCTCTGTTTGTCTGTTATTGGTGTATAGAAATGCTTGTAATTTATGCAGATTGATTTTGTATCCTGAGACTTTGCTGAAGTTGCTTATCAGCTTAAGGAGATTTGGGGCTGAGACAGTGGGGTTTTCTAAATATACAATCATGTCATCTGCAAACAGAGACAGTTTGACTTCCTCTCTTCCCAGTTGAATATCTTTATTTCTTTCTCTTGCCTGATTGCCCTGGTCAGAACTTCCAATACTATGTTGAACAGGAGTGGTTAGAGAGGGCATCCTTGTCTTGTGCCAGTTTTCAAAGGGAATGCTTCCAGTTTTTGCCCATTCACTATGATATTGGCTGTGGGTTTGTCATAAATAGCTCTTATTAGTTTGAGATACGTTCCGTCATACCTAGTTTATTGAGAGTTTTTAACATGAAGTGCTGTTGAATTTTGTCTAATGCCTTTTCTGCATCTATTGAGATAATTACGTGGTTTTTGTCATTGGTTCTGTTTATGTGATGGATTACATTTATTGATTTGCATATGTTGAACCAGCCTTGCATCCCAGGGATGAAGCCAAGTTGATCATGGTGGATAAGCTTTTTGATGTGCTGCTGGATTTGGTTTGCCAGGATTTTATTGAGGATTTTTGCATCCATATTCATCGATGTTTATTAGGGATCTTGGCCTAAAATTTTCTTTTTTTTGTTGTGTCTCTGCCAGTTTTTGGTATCAGGATTATGATGAGCTCATAAAATGAGTTAGGGAGGATTCCCTCTTTTTCTATTGTTTGGAATAGTTTCAGAAGGAATGGTACCAGCTCCTCCTTGTACCTCTGGTAGAATTCAGCTGTGAATCTGTCTGGTCCTGGACTTTTTTTGGTTGGTAGGCTATTAATTACTGCTTCAATTTCAGAACTTGTTATTGGTCTACTCAGGGATTTAGCACCATCCTGGTTTAGTCTTGGGAGGGTTTATGTGTCCAGTAATTTATCCATTTCTTCTAGATTTTCTAGTTTATTTGCATAGAGGTGTTTATTGTATTCTCTGATGGTAGTTTGTATTTCTGTGGGACCAGTGGTGATATCCCCCTTATCATTTATTATTGCATCTATTTGATTCTTCTTTTTTTTTCTTCCTTATTAGTCTGGCTAGTGGTCTATCTATTTTGTTGATCTTTTCAAAAACCAGCTCTTGGATGCACTGACTTTTTTTGAAGGGTTTTTCCTGTCTCTATCTCCTTCAGTTCCGCTCTGATCTTAGTTATTTCTTGTCTTCTGCTAGCTTTTGAATTTGTTTGCTCTTGTTTCTCTAGTTCTTTTAGTTGTGATGTTAGGGTGTCAACTTTAGATCTTTCCTGCTTTCTCTTGTGGGCATTTAGTGCTATAAATTTCCCGGTTAACACTGCTTTAGCTGTGTCCCAGAGATTCTGGTACATTGTGTCTTTGTTCTTATTGGTTTCAAAGAACATCTTTATTTCTGTCTTCGTTTCGTTATTTACCCAGTAGTCCTTCAGAAGCAGATTGTTCAGTTTCCAGTAGATGTGCAGTTTTGAGTGAGCTATTAATCCTGAATTCTAATTTGATTACACTGTGGTCTGAGAGGGTGTTTGTTATGATTTCTGTTCTGTTGCATTTGTTGAGGAGTGTTTCACTTCCAATTATGTGGTCAATTTTAGAATAAGTGTGATGTGATGCTGAGAAGAATGTATATTCTGTTGATTTGGGGTGGAGAGTTCTGTAGATGTCTATTAGGTCTACTTGTTCCAGAGCTGAGCTCAAGTCCTGGATATTTTTGTTAATTTTCTCTCTCGTTGATCTGTCTAGTGTTGACAGTGGGGTGTTAAAATCTCCCACTATTATTGTGTGGCAGTCTAAGTCTATTTGTAGGTCTCTAAGAACTTGCTTTATGAATCTGGGTGCTCCCATATTGGGTGCATCTTTATTTAGGATAGTTAGCACTTCTTGTTGCATTGATCCCTTTACCATTATGTAATCCCTTCTTTGCTTCTTTTGATCTTTGTTGGTTTAAAGTCTGTTTTATCAGAGACTAGGATTGCAACCTCTGCTTTTTTTTGCTTTCCATTCACTTAATAAATATTCCTCTATACCTTTATTTTGAGCCTATATGTGTCTTTGCCCATGAGATGGGTCTCCTGAATACAGCACACTGATGGGTCTTAACTCTTTATCCAACTTGCCAGTCTGTGTCTTTTAATTGGGGCATTTAGCCCATTTACATTTAAGGTTAATATTGTTATGTGTGAATTTGATCCTGTCATTATGATGCTAGCTGGCTATGTTGCCCGTTAGTTGATGCAGTTTCATCATAGCATTGATGGTCTTTACAATTTGATATGTTTTTGCAGTGGCTGGTACCGGTTGTTCCTTTCCATGTCTAGTGCTTCCTTTAGGAGCTCTTGTAAGGCAGGCCTGGTGGTGACAAAATCTCTCAGCATTTGCTTGTCTGTAAAGGATTTTATTTCTCCTTCACTTATGAACCTTAGTTTGGCTGGATATGAAATTCTGGGTTGAAAATTCTTTTCTTTAAGAATGTTGAATATTGGTCCCCACTCTCTTCTGGCTTGTAGAGTTTCTGCTGAGAGATCCGCTGTTAGTCTGATGGGCTTCCCTTTGTGAGTAACATGACCTTTCTCTCTGGCTGCCCTTAACATTTTCTCCTTCATTTCAACTTTGGTCAATCTGACAATTGTGTGTCTTGGAGTTGCTCTTCTCGAGGAGTATCTTTGTGGCATTCTCTGTATTTCCTGAATTTGAATGTTGGCCTGCCTTGCTAGGTTGGGGAAGTTCTCCTGATTAATATCCTGAAGTGTGTTTTCCAGCTTGGTTCCATTCTCCCCATCACTTTCAGGTACACCAATCAAACATAGATTTGGACTTTTCACATAGTCCCATATTTCCTGGAGGCTTTGTTCATTTCTTTTCACTCTTTTTCTCTAATCTTGTCTTCTCACTTTATTTCACTGAGTTGATCTTCAATCTCTTATAGCCTTTCTTCTGCTTGATCTGTTTGGCTATTGATACTTGCGTATGTTTCATGAAGTTCTCCTGCTGTGTTTTTCAGCTCCATGAGTTCATTAATGCTCTTCTCTAAACTGGTTATTCTAGTTAGCAATTCATCTAACCTTTTTTCAAGGTTCTTAGCTTCCTTGCTTTGGATTAGAACATTCTCCTTTAGCTTGGAAGAGTGTGTTATTACCCACCTTCTGAAGCCTACTTCTGTCAATTCATGAAACTCATTCTCCGTCCAGTTTTGTTTCCTTGCTGGCAAGGAGTTGTGATCCTTTGGAGGAGAAGGGGTGTTCTGGTTTTTGGAGTTTTCAGGCTTTGTGCACTGGTTTTTCCCCATCTTCATGAATTTATCTACCTTTGGTGTTTGATGTTGGTGATCTTCGGATGAGGTCTCTGAGTGGATGTCCTTTTTGTCGATGTTGCTACTATTCCTTTCTGTTTGTTAGTTTTCCTTCTAACAGGTAGGCCCCTCTTCTGCAGGTCTGCTGGAGTTTGCTAGAGGTCCACTCCAGACCCTGTTTGCCTTGGTATCACCAGTGGAGACTCCAGGACAGCAAAGATTGCTGCCTGTTCTTTTCTCTGGAAGCTTCATCCCAGAGGGGCACCTGCCAGATGCCAGCGAGAGCTCTCCTGTATGAGGTGTCTGTAGGCCCCTACTGGGAGGCTTCTTCCAGTCAGGATATAGGGGGTCAGGGACCCACTTGAGGAGGCAGCCTGTCCCTTATCAGAGCTCAAACACTGTGCCGGGAGAACCGCTGCTCTCTTAAGAGCTGTAAGGCAGGGACGTTTAAGTCTGCTGAAGCTGCACCCATAACCACCCCTTCCCCCAGGTGCTCTGGACCTGATATCTGGACAGTCCTGGAAAGTCTGGTTCAATTGTTAAGGGGTGAGGCCTTGGAATTCATATATTCTTAAAGCATCCTAGATGATTCTAACTGGAAACGGGTTAGGAACTACATGATCATTGTTCCCTCACAAAAGATACCACTCTTACAAAGTGATTACATTTGCCAGTAAGTAAATTAAATAATCATTTAGGAGTTAACAAGTATCCTAAAATGAACTCCCAAGAAATTAACCACCTGGAGAAATATTACAATTTTTTTTCTGTGATGTTTGGACTTAAAACAACAAAAAACAAAGGATTCTTCAGTGCTAATCCAGCAGGTATGTGTGAGATCATGTAAGTGGTATATGAGGGTTTTAATTTATCAGACACTATTCTTTAAATTTTATGGTCTTAAATGAATAAACCTGTAAGAGTATTGTACATAAGTATGGATTACTGTCAGTAAAAATTTTAAAATGAAAAATTACTTATAAAAGTCAGAAAAAAATCAACAAATATTTATTGTGTTCCCACCATGCCACAGAATCTTTTTGGCACCAAGACTATGACAATTAGAAAAACACACAAATAAAAAATCTCTTTTGTAATAGTGTCTGCATTTGAGTGGAAGAGATGAACAATAAAAATCAACCAAAATGAAATAGTCTCATTTTAAAACTATGACCTCTGTCAAGAGATTCTTAATGCTATCTCATAGTCATGCTATATTTGCCTTTTGAATTTACTCTCCTATTCTCCTAAACTATTTGGTATGGTTTGGATCTGTGTCCATGTCAAAATCTCATATCGAATTGTAATCCCCAATTTTGAAGGTGGGGCCTGGTGGGAGGTGATTGGATCATGAGGTGGTTTCTAATGATTTAATACCATCCCCCAGGGTGCTCTTCTTATGATACAGAGTGAATTCTCATGATATCTTGTTGTTTAAAAGTACGTAGCACCTCACTCCTCTCTCTTCCTCCTGCTCTGGCCATGTAGCACATGTCTGATTCTCCTTTGTCTTCTGCCATGATTAAAAATTCCCGGAGCCCTCTCCAGAAGCCATCATGCTTTTTGTGAAGTCTGTAGAACCATGAGCCAATTAAACCTTTCTTCTTTATAAATTAACCAGTCTCAGGTATTTCTTTTTGGCAGTGCAAGAATGAACTAATAACTAATACAGAAAATTGGTACTAGGGAGTGGGGTATTACTACAAAGATACCTGAAAATGTAGAAGTGGCTTTGAAACTGGGTAACGGGCAGAGTTGGAAGATGTGGAGGGCTCAGAAGAAGACAAGAAGATGAGGAAGGTTTGGAACTTCCAGAGACGTGTTAAATTGTTTTGACCAAGATGCTGATGGTGATATGGACAATAAAGTCCAGGCTGATGAGGTCACAGATGGAGGTGAGGAACTTATTGGAAACTGAGCAAAGGTTGCTTTTGCTATGCATTACCAGCGAAGTTGGAGGCCATTGTGCCCCTGCCCTAGAGATCTGCAGAACTTTGAACTTGAGAGTGATGATTTAGGGTATCTGCAGGAAGAAATTTCTAAGCAGCAAAACATTCAAAATGGGACCTGACTGCTTCTAACAACTATCCTCCTATACGTAAGCAAAGCAATGTTCTGAAACTGGAAATCATATTTAAAATGGAAGCAGAGTGTAAATGTTTGAAAAATTTGCAGCATGGCCATGTGGTAGAAAAGCTCATTTTCAGGGGAGGAATTCAAGAAGGCTGCATAAATTTGCATAACTAAAAGCAAGGCAAATGCTGATAGCCAAGAAAATGGGAAAAAGGCCTCAAAGGCATTTCAGAGACCTTCATGGCAACCCCTCCCATCACAGGCCTGGAGGCCTTGGAGAGAAGACTGGTTTCCTGGGCCAAAACCAGGGCCCCACTGCTCTGTGCAGCCTTGGGACACTGCAACACCTATCCCGGCTGCTCCAGCCCCACCCATGGCTCAAAAACCAAAACTTAGGGCTTGCCTCTCTGAAGCAGTGGCCAAGTATTACTAGTTACTAAAGATAATTTAGTTTTATTTTAGTTCTTCTTATTAACTTAGTTATATAGTTACTAGTTGCTAGTAGTAGCTAGTAGTTACTAAAGATCATTTAGTTTTATTTTAGTTATTATTTTAGAACTAAAATAAGTGTTTTAGTTCATTTGAAATTATCGCACATGAGTAATGTAGTTTATAGTTATAGTTACATGGAGTCTTGCTCCGATGTCACCCGGGCTGGAGTGCAAGGCCCAATCTTGGCTCACTGCAACCTCCAGCATCCAGGGTTCAAATGATTCTCCTGTCTCCGCCTCTTGAGTAGCCGGGATTATAAACGTGTGCCACTATGCCCAGTTAATTTTTGTATTTTTTTAGTAGAGACAGAGTTTCACCATGTTGGCCAGGCTGGTCTCAAACTCCCTGACTTCAAGTGATTTGCCTACCTCAGCCTCCCAAAGTACTGGGATTAGAGGCATGAGCCACCATGCCTGGCCAGTAATGTCATTTTAAATATTTCAAAAAATATTCCTTTAGAAAATATGTGAAGCTGGCTGGGCTCAGTGGCTCATGCCTGTAATCCCAGCACTTTGGGAGGCCGAGGCAGGCAGATCACAAGGTCAGGAGATTGAGACCATCCTGGCTAACACGGTGAAACCCCGTCTCTACTAAAAAATACAAAAAATTAGCTGGCCGTGGTGGCGGGTGCCTGTAGTCCCAGCTACTCAGGAGGCTGAGGCAGGAGAATGGCATGAACCTGGGAGGCAGAGCCTGCAGTGGGCTGAGATCACGCCACTGCACACCAGCCTGGGCGATAGAGAGAGACTCCATCTCAAAAAAAAAAAAAAAAAAGAAAAGAAAAAAGAAAATATGTGAAGCCTATACTCGATATTTGAAGGACCCAATGATTACTTTAAATATATCCCCAAAATCATGCAATAGAAAAAATATATGGATGCGTGCTTAAGGTCTGAAATGAGGTGAATGATAAACCAGTCAACGTATTATTTTCTGTTTTAAGTTAACTAACTACAAGAGTATAGCAATAGCACCAAGTATAACTTATTTGTCATTGGTGTTTGTATTCCAAACTCTTTTATGAAATCACTTTGAGAGAAACTAGCATTTCAATCATAGCAGCTACTGTCATAAAGACTTCAACAGGTGAGACTTCTTATCCAGCTGCGATAGTACTCTTTCTCAACTACCTGCAATTATATTGCTATAAAAATCAAGCAAATGATGTAGATTTGTTCATTCAACATCCATTTTTTCTCCTTTCTTGCTTGCTTTTCTCTACTTGAAAACTGATAAGCTAAGCAAAACAAAATAGAAACTAAATATCTCAGTCTCCATTGCAGCTGGGTGTGGTCATAGCCGTATTACTTATTTTTGGCCCATAAGATGGAAATACTTTGTGCTGTTTCTAAAGCTTACTCCTTCTTCCCTAAAACAAATGCAATTCTTAGACATCCAGATGTTGGTGCTAAGGATGGAGAGTAGCAAGCTAGAAGCAGCTTGTTTTCTTAATGGCACCATTGAGCATTACTGTCTGCCAATCCACAGGAATCTTGCTCCCTGAGATAAAAAAAAAATAGTTATTTGCTTACAACCCATAAATTTCTATTTGGTGCCACCAAACAGAAATGCTTTTAGATATAATAATAATATTTTTATATCAAATATGATTGTGGTAAAATAAACAGTTCTAACAAAAGAGTTCATTCCTGAATTGTTTATATTAAAGATAAGATCTCTATAATACACACATACACTCACCAGAAGTACTTTAAAAAAAAAGAGATATAATGAAACAAGAAATCTTGGAAATTAGGCAGTTAATTTAACACAGAAAAGTGTGGAATGTTTCCCAAAGAAAATTTCTATTTAAATTATCTGCAAACTTTCACAGAATCTGAAGTTATATTAAACTTTTAGGTGAATAAATTAGGTGGTGTTTTAGGAAGTTAATAGAAATGTTTAGAGTAGAAGTCATGCAATGAATAATGCGTAAGTGATAAGAAACAATATAGTAGAACCTTAAGAATCTTATAATGTCATTTTTATAAATTAATTGTTTATAATTTACTTTAAATGATGATTAATTATTAGTCTAGATGTGATAGGAAAAACATGTAAGTTATTCATTAGTCAGGATCATTTTATTTGCAATCATTTAAAGCCTTGTGTGTCCTCAGTCATGCTAACTTGCCTTTGTCTTTAACATTTGTATTTTTAATGCTCAATGCACATGGATTAGGTGTCCTCTTAAAAAGGCAGCACAGTCTAATGGTTAAGAGCCAGGCCTGTAGAGCCAGACTGCTATTTGCTGTGCAACTGTCGGCAAGTAGCTTAATCTCACCAAGCCTAATATGTTTTCACAAGCAAAATTAGAATAATAGCTTCCTCAATGGGTTATTGTTTGAAGATTAAATAAAATATTACATGTAAAGTGGTTAACCTACTTCCTGGAATGTAGTAAGTTCTTAGTCAAAACAAGTGTTATTGTTATATTAGTGATTCAAGGGAATGATTTTGCCATGCTTCCTTAGATTCCATTACTTTTTTTCTCTCATCCACAAACTTTGTATTTAAAATTTCAACATGTTAGAGAAATGCATTTTTAAAAGTCATAAAAATAGTTGTTTGACTTTTATTAAGAACAGAAAATATATTTATAATATCTCAGATGAAAAAATAATTCTATAGTGCCAAAGTATCAATTAACATGGGTATAGAACCTTATATGTATTTGTCACTATCTGAAAACAGAGATTCTTTCCGGAATGTCAAAGTGTGGGACAATTTGATTCAGAACAGGCAAGGATAGTTATCTTTTTGAAGTCTTTGGCAGTAGTTACTGGCTGAAACAAGGCACCAGCAGAGATTAGTCTAGTCTGGCATTGGAGCTTATGCAATACTGGATCCATGAAAAAATTGTGAGTTTATATACAATGTTCTGGTTCACTCTGTTCAGATATTTATCAATGAGTAGGATTGCAGAAGAGGCACTGAGTCAGGAAAACAAATGTCCTTTCAGCAACTATATGTCACAACTCATTGCTGTTGTTTAAAAATGTAAGAGAAGAAGAAAGAAGAAAAAATACTTGGCTGCTTTCCTTTATCTCTTCACAGAAACAAAACCCACTGAATTGCTTCCCATCTTCTTTTTTCCTCTGAATTTTCCTTTCTGACCAGAAACTGAAACTGAATTGCAAAATCAGATTTATATGGTGTTACTACTTGGTAAGAAAATTTTGTATATCTGAGAATCCATAGCAACATTCCTCTCTCATTCCTGTGATTAGTAATTTGTGTCTTCTCTCCTTTTTTCTGGATTAGTCTGGCTAGAGGTAATATACTCCGCCCTGAAACCTATTTTGTGTGATATTAATATAGTCATTTCAGTTGTCATTTTAAAGAAAGTTACAGCATAGTATATCTTGTTGCTTCCTTTTGCATTAAACATATTTGTGCCTTCATTTTTACATCCCAAAGACCCAGTTTTGGGGTTAATTGATATTCCCAATTATTTTTCTGTTTCATTGATTTCTACTCTAATATTTATTATTCTCTTTCTTTTGCTTACTTGGACTTTAATTTGCTTTTCCTTTTCTAGTTTCCTAGGATTGGAGCTTAGATAATTTAAATTAGAACTTTTTTCTTTTCTAATATGTGTGTAATTCTATACATGTCCTGCTTCAGTTCTACACAAATTTTGGTATGTTGCATTTTTATTTTCATTCATTAAAAAAAAAAACTTTCTACGTTCTCTTGTGATAATTTATCTGTCCCATGGGTTACTCTGACATCTGAGAAGTGTGTTTAGTTTTCAAATACTTCAGGATTTCTAGATGATATTCTGTTGCTGATTTTTCGTGTTATTCTCTGGGGTGACAGATCATATGTTCTATAGTTTTAATTCCTTTAAGTTTATGAAAATATATATTATGCCCTAGAAGATGATCTATAAAAATAAATATTATGGGTGCACTTGAAAAGAATGTACATTCTACTGTTTGAGGGAAAAGTATTCTGTAAATGTCAGTAATGTAACGTTTACTGATAAAGTTGTTTAAGACTTTTATGTAATTAATGAATTTTTCTCAACTTGCTTCATCAATTATTGAGAGAGACTGAAAAATAAAGGAAGAAAGAGGCAGATCCACAATTATAGTATATCTTGTTCCATCTTTTAACTTTAAACATACTTTAAATTATACTTGTGGATTTATCTTTTTCTCCTTTTAGTTCTATCAGATTTGCTTTATTTGTTTGGAAACTTTATTATTGGAAACATAACCATTTGAAATTATATGTCTTTTTGATAAGTTTAGCTCTGTCATTGTAATTTTGTTATAACATTACCCTGTTTATACCTGCTAATGTTCTTTGGTCTGAAGACTATTTTCTGTGAGCTTAATATAGTCAATCCAGTTGTTTTTTAATTAGTGCTAGCATAGTATTTTCTTATTACTCACTGTTATTTTAAATGTATTTGTGCCTTTATAGTTAAGGTTGGATTCTGTAGACAGTATGTATTTGGATCTTCTTTTTGTCTTCCTAATCTGATGATCTCTGCTTTTTAATTAGGGTGTTTAGGCCATTTATATTTAATGCGATTATTGACATAGGTTTGAATCCATCATATTTCTATTTGTTTTCTATTTCTCTTCTCTGTTCCTTTTCCTCTTTTTCTGCCTACTTTTGGATTGAGTATTTTTATAATTTCATTTTGTCTCATGTATTTTTCTTATTGCTCTATATTTTTTGTTCTTGTTGCTAGTTTTGTTTTCTGGCTATTATTATAATTTTGAGTTTATAGTATACACATTTAAATTAAAGTCTCCCTTCAAATAATATGCAACTTTACATATAGTATGAAAATTTTACAATATACTTCCATTTTTCTCTCCTTAAAACTTTCTCCTATTGACATGCATTTTACTTCTGTCTGTTATAAATATCACAATATATTATTATTTTTGCATTAAATTGTCAATTGTCTTTTAAAGGCACTTTTAAAATAAGAAAAATGTCTTCTGTATTTGTCTCTCTCTATGTGATTTCTGCTACTTTTTATTTTTTTATTGCATCCAAATATTACTCTGGCATCATTTTCCTTCTGTTTGAAGAAATTTCTTTAATATTTCTTATAGTTTTGTTCTACTGGTGCTGAAAATATTAGCCTTTATGTCTGAAAGATATTTTCATTAGTTATAAAATTCTAGGTCGATTTTTTTTTCATTCAGGCTTTTAAAAATGCTGCTACATATGTAACTAACCTGCACATTGTGCACATGTACCCTAAAACTTAAAGTATAAAAAAAAAAGAAAAAAAGAAAACATCACACAAATTTTTAAAACAATTGCTGCTACACTGTCTTCTGGCTTTGTTGTTTCCTATAAGAAGTCTGTTGTCATCTTTCTCATTATGCCTTTCTAGGTAATGTATCTTTTCCTTCTTGATGCTTTTAATATTTTCTCTATTATTGGATTTTGTCATTTGATTATGCTGTGCATTGTTGTCTCTGCTTGAAGTTCATTCTGCTTATTTTTAGTATGAGTATAGTGTTCATCAAATTTTAAAACTTTCCATAATTATTTCATAATTTATCTTTTGTTTACCCCTCTCTACTCTTTCTGTAACTTCAATTATATATATTTGAGGCCACATAAAGTTTTCTTACAGCTCACTCATCAATTCACATCGTTGAGTTGTTTTTTCCCGGTGTTTTGTTTCAGATAGTGACCATGGTTCTCTTTAAACTCAATAATCTTTTTTCTGCACAATCTCAGCACTGTTAATCCTATCCAGTGTATTTTTACCTTAGACATTGAATGTCTTTATATCCAGAAGTTTAATTTTTGACTTTTTTATATCTCCCATGTATCTTTAATGAGCTCATGTTTTTATCTACATTATTGAAAGAAATAAATATACACATATATATAAATTAAATAATGGCTGTGTTAATGTCTTTTTCTAATAGTTGTATTGTCTCTGACATTTCTGGGTCTTTCTTTCATTAATTTTGTCCCCTCATTATCAGTCATATTTTACTATTTATTGCACACCTACTAATTTTTGAACAGATGTTAGACATTATAAATGTTATATAGTTAGACACTGGAATTTTATATTCATTTGGATGTTTTCATAGTTGATCTCAGACACAGTAAAATTATTTGAAGACAGCTTTAACTTTTCAGGCTTGCCTTTAGTTTTTGTTATTTTGATCAAGAACAGTCTTTATTCTAGTATAAATTAGTCTTATCACCATAGCAGTACCCTTATTACTCAATCAAATGCCCTCTTATGAATCTCCTCCTCCCTGACCATTAAAGCATAAAATATTCCTATCCCTGCATTAGAACTAGGAATTGTTTTGCATGCTACATTTTTTATTGTTCCCTAGCCTCAGTTAGGCTTTTTTAAATGCATGCACTAATCAATACAGCTAGATAGAAGAAATAAGTTCTAATGTTTGATAGCAGAGTAAGATGACTATAGTTAAAAACAATGTATTGTATATTTCAAAATAGCTGTAAGTAGGGATTTGAAATGTTCCCAACACATAGAAATAAGTGCTTGAAGTGATAGATATCTTTAAATACCCTGACTTGATCATTATACATTCTATGGATATAGCAAAATATCACAAATACCCCATAAAATGTACAAATATTATGTATTGATAAAAAATGTTAAAAAGAGATTCAGTGAAATCTAAAGTGGGACCCTCTGAATATGTCCAGAGCCCTCTATTTGTGAAACTCTTTACTCCAGTGCCCTGCGTTGTGAATGCTAGCTCTCTTGACTTCTTCAAATGCTCAGCATTAACTGCTGGGATCTGTTTAGGTTTCTTCTCCTACTTTGTGTCCTGGAAATTATCTGTATACCGTAAATTGGTTCAACTATATGACTCACTTTATTTTCTCTGGAGTTGTTGCCGTCTGTTGCCTATTGTACAATGCCTGAAAGTCATTATTTTATTAGTTTTATCTAGTTTTTCCTAGTTATTGAAGACTGAGGGTAAATATGTTCCCTGTTTCTTCGTTGTGTTTGAAGATAAATTCATATATAAGTTTGAATCAAGAATTTATTAATGTAATAAGCCTATTCTTTATGTATTTATGTTCAAAACATCTCTGATCATGGGTGTTTTCTCCCAGATTCATTTTTACAAATTATCTATTTACCTGTTTCTATAGATACAGATTATCTATTTATCTGTATCTAGTATGATTTAGCTAATAAATTACCAAAAATTAAAAGCAAAATTGGTAAAGCTAAAGTTTATTGACTTTTTCTCTAAATATAATAATACACGCATTGTGGTTATCTAGCAACTAATGTATTTAATTCATTATTAATTATTCTTGTTTTTTCTTCTGCTGCTATTGTTTCCATTCTTAGTTAAATGCCCCTTTAACCAATAGATTCACTAACAACCAAGGAGTTTCTAAATATATATATATTTATTAAAGTTATCATTAAATCATTTCTATATGTTAAGGATTTTATAGTAATTTAAAGAAACATATAAAATTTTTGAATGTTTGTTTACACATATATTATCCTTTAACATTATAAAAGTTTTTCATATATGTACTATCAGATTCCACAGAACAATAATTGGTGACCAATAAGAAATACAGTATCCCTAAGTATTTGCTTTGGCCCAGTATAGTAATGTTTGTGCTTTTAAAGACCAAGATTATGAAATTTTTGATGTCAGAATCCATCACTCTCCTTTCTTTGTGCAAATGGGAAAAATGTATAGTGCTAGGGTCATCATATATACCTAATAAATGCTAGTTGAATTATATATAGATAAATGAGTAAATACAGCAGATATGTTTTGTTTCTTTTTTTTAAACTGAAGTCCTCCAGATAGCAGACGAGGTCTCTGGTTTACCTTACCAAAACAAACATTTCCCAATTATAAGTAATGCAATCGTTCTTAAAACAACAACCAAAAAGGAAATCACATGTGAGGAAGATATTTTAGAACCACAGATACGAAAAGAATTGTTTCAGACTGTGTCTTTATGTACTATATGTCTATGTAAGTGTGTGTGAACATGAGTGTATGAGAGAGAGCAAGGGAGAAAAGAAAACAAGCAGGAATAGGGGAAGTAGGAGGGAGCAGAACATGGGAAAATGAACTGAACAAAAGGCTTTTTTTCTTTTTACTAAGAATGTAAGAAAGAATATGTGAAAGCAGTTTGTGTATTAATTTCATGCAAATCCAAGATGTTATTATTTCACCTATAGTTACCCACATTTTAAATATAATTGAAATTATAGTACAGCGACCATTGAATGCCAATTGAATGGTTAAAATACTGGGGGATAATCCTACAAGGATGTGATTAGTTCATTGATTTCAAACTTGATGCTTTTTTTAACACAGTGCATATTATATACCGACTATAACAGTTCTGATTTTTAATCCTAAATGGCTAAATCCTATGATAAAGATTTCTGAAACTTTCCCCATGAAAAGATTATTTTGATACCATTGCTCTCTTTTATGACATTGGTCTCTCTGCTTCCCATATCTTTTCCATTGTAAGTCCAATCTTTGAAGTTGAGTTAATATTTTATAAGGTAAAAAATCCATCAGAAAATTAGGTTACTTTAATGCTTGTTCCATTATTAAAAAAAACATTTTGTGACAGCGAAATACAGTGTCTATCTAGGATTCAAGTTTTGGCTTTGCTTCACACCTTAAGGTATACTAGGAAATGTGCAGGGCAGAAATTAAGGGGTTAGTCATTTGTCATGAATGTCTAGAATTATTTGCTTTTAAAAATTGTATATTATTTGTCATATGCTTGTTTTGATCATAATCATACCCTGCCTTATGACAAGATATACACATATTATAGAATTACTTTTAACACCAGCATTATTATAGAACTTTCCAAATATTTCTGCCTATGTCAGTTAGATTTTGAGTTCTTATGGGAGAAACTGTATCTTATACATTTTGTTAGCTCCTCTAAAAGTAATTAAATATTTATTTATAGTAGTTCTCAGTATATAGATATATATTGTATTTTTAAAGTGTATCTTTTGGTACTACCATATGCCAAACCTTATTCTAGTTGTTTTCATATATACACTTTATCTCTTGTCCTACCAATTACTTTACTTAGTTTCTTCCTTGTATTTTTTTAATATCCTGTATCTGTCTGCCTTTCTTCCCTGTTTTTTAAAAATAGACTTAAGAATCTAGAAATGGTATAGCCAATTAAACCTTACAAATGTAGACGAAAATAATAAACAACAGGGAATAATGCTTGAAGATTGCTAAGAGAGTAGATCTGCAATGTTCTCACCACAAAAAAGATAAATATTTGAGATGAAAGACATGTTAATTAGCTTGATTTAACCATTTCAGAATGAATACATATTTCAGAATGAATACATATTACAGAATATCACATTGTGTACCACAAATATATACAATTTTATTTATCAATTATAAATTAATTTTAAAAGAACAGAGAACAAAAGAAGTAGAAAACAAACACACAATAAAAAATAATCTGTGAAGCCAAAAGTTGGTTTTTGAAAATGCTAATAAAATTGCTAACACGATGGCGAGATTGATGTCATGGATCTTGTTGGTGTCCCACTCAGATCTCCTCAAATACACCTTTGTACCTGTTCCTCAGTTGCTGTACATATTGGTTCCTAATGCTCACAACTGCTGTCTTAGATGAAGGATTGTCCTTAGGTGTACCAGAGGCCCTTAGCTGCGACAGCCTACAGCCAACAAATGATTAACAACTTGTTTCAAGATAAGGCTAATACTATGGAACAATTTGTGCTCCGAAGTTCTGCATGATATCAAGGTAAAATTAGTCTCTAGCTTCTAGAGATTAATCTTTTATAAAAGTTTGAACATATGTCTACATTAGTGAAATCATTACCACAATCAAAATTGTGAACATATTTGTCATTCCCCTGAAGTGTACTTATACCTCGTGATAATTCCTTTCTCCTATTTAAAACAAAATCAAACAAAACAACAAGGAAAACTGTGCTTTTGACTATAAAATTATCAAATTAGCAAATGTTTACTATTTTTATGGTAAATTAGTCATTGGACATTGATAGTAGACATAAAGTTTCTCCATATGAAGGAGACGAAAGAGAAGCCTATAATGGGAGACAAGAATAATAATAGAAGTCAAATAGGAAGAATATTTGTTAGACTATTATACTAGTAGCCATGGATTATTGTAGAATAGCATGAAAAAATTGGGTTAGTGTAATCAATTCTGTAAAAAAGACAAAAAATGGGGAAAGGAGGCCATTACCTATTATTGAATATCAAAGACAAACTCTTCATTTTCCTAGAACTGGTTCTGATTTTATCATCCATGCATTGTTGTGGTCAAAATTAGATATGTGTCTTTAGGTCATTACAGCTGGCAGTTATCAGTATTGAGAAATGTCTATCCTGATTTATTTTTTGCATGATTCTCTTGCTGTGTTTCAAAGCTACTAATGAGGATGAAAATAATCAATTCACAGACAAGTTCTCCTGCCCTCCTAACTTTTTGTGTTCTCCTTGAATCAGCCACAACATAGTTAATTCCCATTAGGGATTCCCCATCAACAATGCAAGAATTTCATGGACACATGCCAGATAAAGCTTTAAGAGTTTATAATATTGAATACACTATGATGGCCATTTTATATTCACATAGCATAGCACTGAAGTGATAGTAAAAGGGAGTTCCATTTAATTTTTCATTATTTCAAGGAAAAGACAACCAACAAAATCCTTTTTATCTTGGCTGTGAAATCCTTTTGAGTACTTTGAAGCAGCAGCAGCTTGTTGTTATAAGTTACTTTAAAGAATGTTTTACCTCAGTGTGAATAGGTGACATAGGATTTGTTGTGTTCAGTGTCCTCAAGTGGTCACACTATTAGACCTTAAACGTTTGTGTTTACCATGCCTTGTTATATTGTTAGGATATTTTTATATCTGTGCCCTTGGGAATGTAATTTAAAATGTTATTGCAACATAAGAAAGAAAACAAAAATCATAAAAGCCCCTCACCTTTTATTTTATTTAGTTTCAATTTTCAGACCTGGATTTTTATGTATTGTTTGTTATTAAATTTTAATCCTTGATCTTTTTCTTATACTGTTAGAGGGAAAGATAAGAAACAAATGTTGTAGATAGGTTTGACTTCAATTATATCAATAACAATGAGTTTATATCTATCTAAAATAGGTGCATTATTTAAAAATATTTAAGGCGGGTTGAATGGTGTCACCCAGAAGCTATATCCACCCAGAATCTCAGAATACGACCTCATTTGGGATAATAGCCCTTGCAGATAAAAGTAAAGTAAGAATTTCAAGATGAAATCATTCTGGACGAGGGTGTGACCTAAATCCAATCCAGGATGTCTTTGTAACACAATGAAAAGGACAATACAGACACACAGGCGAGACTGCCATATGACCATAGAGGCAAAGATTGGCATTATGCTACCACAAGCTAAACAACACCTAGAGCAACCAGCAGCGGAAGACACAAAGAAGGAGGCTTCTTTAAAATTTCAGATACTATGGTCCTGCCAATACCTCGATTTCAGACTTTTGGCGCCAGAATGACAAGATAAATTTTAGTTGTTTCCTGCCATCATGTTTTGGTTATTTGCTCTGGCAAACACATGAAACTCACACGAATTTTTATACTGAACATTGAGGTGCTGCTGTAAGAAATATCTAAATGTGGAAATGGCTTGGAATTGCATAATGGGTAGATGCTGATGCTGGAAGAACTTTGAGGCATGTAATAGAAAAAGCCTAGATTGCCATGAAGTGACTTTTGGTAGAAATGTAGAAATTAAAATTTATTCTGGTGTAGGTTTACAAGGAAATAAAGAACATGACAGAAAAAACGTCTATCATTTTAAAGAATATATATATATATATATAATCATGAGGAGAATATTCATAGAAATATAAACATTAAAGGTGTTTCTGGTGAGATCTCAGAAGGAAATGAGGAACATATTATAGGAAACTGGAGGAAAGGCAACCTTTGTTATATAGTGGCAGAAAACTTGGCTAAATCACATTCTGCTGTTGGGTAAAAGGTTGAATGTGTAAGTGATAAACTTGGATATTTAGCTGAGGGTCTTTACATGCAAAGTATTGAAGATACAGCAAGCTTTCTCCTTGCTGCTTATAGTAATATGAGAGAGGAAGGAAATAAATTGAAGAAGTAATTATTAAGCAAAAAAGAACCAGCACTTGATGGTTTGGAAGCTTCTCAGCCTATCTTGGTTTCTAAGAATGCTAAAATGAAGATATTATCTGTTGGGAAAGTGTACCCTACAGAGAGGTCCTAGGTTGTGACTGGACAATATTTTACTGAGGAGATGAGGTATGAGACTCACATATCCATTCAACCATCTCAGCTGAAGCCGTAAATAAAGATGAAATTATCCAGGAAAAATCTGTGGTGAAGCCTCTTGTCTAACCATGGAGATACTTATGACATACATGGGAGCTCCACAAGGTTTTTGCGAAATGTTATACTGGCAAAAATGCTATCAGATTAGACTGAAATGGACTAAGACTGAATGAAATGAGACAAAGTTATCAGACTCCCAAAATTCTACATGCAAGAAAAAGGCTGATCGAGTTATTCAGTTGCAAACATCTGTTATCCTTAAAGAAAAAAGAGAAATTACTCTTAGGGCAGACCCTTGGGTGCAGAGACCAAGACCATGGGCCCAGAGACAGAGGATTGAGCTGAATTAGAGACATCTTTTATACTAAAAGACAATAAATACTTTTATTGAGTAAACTAGGGGTGGGGCCGTGAGGAGAGCACTACTCTGTAGTAGTACACTTGCCTGTTTTATTACAGAAGTAAAAGAGAATTTAAAGATTATAAAGTTGTGAGGACACTTGCCTGTTTTATTACAGAAGTAAAAGAGAATTTAAAACGTATAAAGAAGGAACAAGAAACATAAAAAAAGGCAAATACATAGATTTAAAAGGAAACAGATTCTCAGAAATAAAAATCAAAAGAAATAAGTGAACACTTTGAAAATAGCTGAATAGAGCATTAAGAGTAATAGTGAACTCAGAGAAAGATTTAATGAGGTTGCACAGATATACAAGAAGAAAGTATATATTAAATATGGGTAAATAAAGTTCAAAGATTGAGTAGGAAATGTAAAACTGAAATTAATTGGTGTCTTGGGTGAGAATAAAGAGAAAGAAAGGCAATATTTAGAATAATAACCTAGAATTTTCCAGAGCAGGAGAAAGACATGAATCATCACATTCAAGAGGCACAATGAAAGCCAATCACAAAAACATTAAAAAGAAACTTAGATTCATCAAGTAAAAAATTTAAGAACAAAATAATTAAAAGGATTTTCAAAAAAATTTGGAGAGAGAAGAAAAAGAGAGAAAGACGCATTTTTAAAATTAACGAAAATAAGTTCATATCTAAGTAAGCAGTAGCAGTATAAATCATCAGCTATTATGTCTAATTAAGGTTAAAAATGTTAAATGTATAATCTTGGCCTAAACTGCAGATCTATCAAGAGATGGTAATAAGAGCTCAAGTGTTTCATGATTCTTTGGCATTAATTTTAGACTTTGTGTAGTTAAGTAGGTAAATTAAATTTTTATAATATCTACAAAGAGTAAAACTTCTAAATTAATGAGGTATGGAAAAGGGGGAATAAGAGTGCTTATATGATACTTACTATGTGCAATATACTGTTCTAAATGCTTTCTGTGTTTTAAATTATTTAGTTCTCACAACAACCTTAGTGGGAGAGTATTGCTGTCATCCCTGTTGTCAAATGAAGTAATGAGACACAGAAAGACCAAGAAAGTTGCACAGAATCATAGGACTTTGAGTATCGAAGGTGAAATTTGAAGCCATGCAGTTGGGCTCCAGAATATAAGCTCTTGACCACCAAATACCATTCTCTCTGCATAGAAAAAGACAGGGCAAAAATAAATCCAAAGGAACCATAACCATTCATGCATTCATTCAGCAAATAGGTATAAAACCTGTACTCTGTGCAAGGTAGCATCCTAGGCACTAGAAAGACCCTAATATAATTTTTAAATAGATCAAGTAAAATTGAAGAAGTTAAAAGAAGAAACTGCAAAAAAAAATGATTTTTATACATTTCTCTTATTGATAAGCAGACAAAATAAATCAATGATAATTAGAAGATTTGAACAATGCATATAACAAGCTTATTCAAATAAGACATCTAACATTACCACCCAACAACTTTTCAAGCACTTATGGAACATTTCAAAAATTGATCACATTCTAGCCATAAATCAAGTTTCAAAAATTTTTCATGACCGCGTATGATATGGACACATTCTCTGAGCACGATGCTATTCATTTAGAAATCAATACCGAAAAGAGTATTTTTTAAAACTATACACCTCATACTAAAAAGACAAAAAATCCTCTAAATACCTAATAGGCTGAAGAAAAAATTCTCAATGATAATTACCCTTAGAATTGAATGATAATGAAAATACCTCTCAGCAAAATTATGGACTATAACAAAGTAGCTCTTCGAAAGAATTTATAGCCTTATCATGAATTGGTAAAGAAGAAAAGATGAAAGTGAGCTAAGCATCCATGTAAGAAGATAGGAAATAATAAATTATAGAATCAAATAAAGTAAGGTAAAGCAAGTTACATTAATAGGCAAAAATTAATAAAGAGGATTAAAACGAAGTTATTTTTTCTTTGAAAACACCAATAATGTTAACAAACCACTAGAAAGAGAGACAAAGTCTCTTAAAGGAGAAGCATCTCTGGTACATGCAAAGAACAACTGAATACTGTGTGTTTGGAGCAGAGCAAGTGAGTGGAAAAGAGCAGGAAACAAAATCAGAGAGATGACCTAGGGCTAGACATAGGCTAGCCCTATGACATAGGCTTTATAGGCCATTGTAAGGAATTTATTCTACTAAAATAGGGACCCATTGGAGTATCTTGAGGTGAAAAGAGATTTTATTAAAAAGTGATCCTCAGTTGGTGTGTTAAGAAGATTTTTAGGAGAAAAATGATGGAAGTGGTAGACCAGGAAGAAGGCCCTTTCAGTAGCCTGGGCTTGGCAAATGATTAAGGGTTTGGATATCCTATGTTGGAGGTGAATTTGATACAATCTGGAGGTAGAGCCAACAGAATTTCTGGGTTTTTTGGATGTTGAGAAGGAGATTATAGGAGACTTAGCTACAGTGGTAGTGATGAAGATAGTGAGTAAGTTACATAAAATTGATGTTCTGAATGGGATAGGAACTGTATACTAGGCTTGGATTTTATATTGGCTCTAAAGTCATCACATAAAGTAAAAATTATATTGCTACAAGTATTTGTGAAAATTCCTTAGAAAGGGAACATATTGGAGACTGATGTTTTGTACTTACTTGATTAAATGTAAGGGCTGTCTTTGTTAACAAACTTTCAAGGTCAGTGTTTGTAGTGATTAGATTACTGTTCTGCAACTAATGACTTTCTCGTTCAATCTCCAAGGGAGAAGTATTCATTAGGACTCCATGAATGCTGAGTTTGCCATGTGACTTCCTCTGGCGAAGTGTATGTTGGTATACCAGTTCTTAGGAATTAAAAGATGTCACATTTTTCTAATGGCCCATTGAAGAGCTTCTGTCGTCCACTATAAGAAAAAAAGTACCCCATTAGTTGATGCCCCTCAAAACATCATCTCAGAATATGAGACACAGAACACTCCTGAGCATAATCAGCAGCTGAAAGAATACTACCCAAGAGGACTTGCAGACTGAGAAATGTCCACTTATTGTAGAAAGCCATTGAGATTTTTGCATTGTTTCCTAAAATGCATCATTGCAATAGACATCTGACTAATGCAGTTATTTTCATTTTGCAAGTTAAAAAAGTTAGATGTGCAGAAAATAAGTCATTCGGGTAAGGTAGATACGGAGACTCAGACTCAAAACTCTGTCGTCTTTTTGCTGTTCACCCTGGCCTCTCAAATATTTATTACTAAACTTTCCATGGCCTCCAGACGAATTTTTCTTATCTGTGGAAATTTCAGACTAATATTTATAGTTATATACTCTTTCTCACTTTTATTTATTAAACATTTATTGATTACTACTATGTCCCATATATAATGATGAAGCTACTTGTATGCCATTTAATGAGATTTTTTTTTTCACTTCTGTTTTGCTCTGCTAATGGGTCTCTGTCCAGGTTTTGATTCCTTTCCATGTCCTATCTGCCTTATGCTGCTACAAGGGTACCATATTGCCTGATGCATGAGTCTTAAATTATGACAGAGATAAATTTGTCACTTTCAGTGAAGACAAGGTCACTTGACAATCTGGTGCAGACAGAGCTGGATTGGATTTTAATTCATAGGCAGAGCTTTATGAATAGGTAATTGTCATGATCGAAAAACACTAATGTTAGAAGGAGAGAAAAAAATAGTTTAGGAAAATAATGCTAGCATAATTACTGTGGAAAAATGAGCAATATATGAATGTTAACAAAAGAGATTCTTGTTTCCTATGTCTCCAGCATCTATGGTGAAATATGCAATTACCAATTTACATCTGCTTTTCCTCATTCTCTAAGCAGTCCTGGTCCTACACATTTGGTGATCAGAATTAAAAGAATGGGCAGAGAGAAAAAGAATTAGACAAAAAGAAAAGGAAAAACTGTCTTCGCTGACTCAATCCTCTTTTATGACATTTTCTAGCAATGGAAGATATGGGAGGCAGATTTTTGGTCCTCATGACCTTTGCATTCTGTTACACCTGCATGGTTGTATAAGGTTGCATGCAAAAGGGACTTTGCAGGTGTAATTGCAGGTGCTACTAATCAGGTGCTCTCAATGCAGGAAGACTATCATGGATTACCAGCGCGGGCCCCATGTAATTACATGAGCCTTTAAAAGCCTAAGAAATCTGCCATGTGGATGAAGCAGAAGAATTCAGAAGGATTCAAAGCATGAAAATGATTCAGGGAGCTTACATTTGTCTTCCCTTGTTCCATAAGCAAGAGTCTATCTCTGTTGGCTTTGATGATAAAGGGGCCACAATCCAAAGAATGCTAATAGCCTCCAAAACTGAGAATGATCCCTGGTTCACAGCCAGCAAGAAAACGAGAGAATTCAGTCTTAACAACAGCAAGAAATGGGATTTAACCAGCCAGCTAAGTAAGTTTGGAAGTGGATTTTCTTCCAGAGCATACCTATAAGTGCCTATCTGGCTGACACCTTGATTTCATCTTTCTAAAACCCCAAGCAAAGGACCCATTGAGCTCAGCATGGACATCTGACTGACAGAACTGCAAGAAAATAAATGCATTTTATTATAAGCTAAGAAATTTTTGTTAATTTGTTTCGGTAGCAATAGAAAACTCCTACAGCAGAAGAGAAAGGAAACTTAAATAGATGTTGAAGATATAAACATAGTAAAGATTTCAGAGAGATAGGGCAATGTAGCTATATGCTGAAAAGAAATTGGAGGAAGAGTTTTGGGATGCAAGATTTTGGAAAAGAGAGAAATGGAGTACATACTAAACTGAAATGATTGTTAAAGTGGTTTCTGCTGTGAGCCGTGCTTCTTCAGATGTGAATGACTTTATTCACAGAGATCAAGAGGGAGCCTGGAAAATATTTAGTTTATATAGGATAAAGTGGAGTTGGAGAAAGAATAAACATAATAAAAATAAACAGAAGACATTTTGATAATCCAGAAATAAACGATTTACTCTTGAACTGACATGGTAAGAATGGCAATAAAGAGATTAGGCCCTGTATAGATAAATCAAATACTGAGTGTGAAAGATTGCCAACCTTACATACTTAGGAAATTTACCTTAGTGATATCATCTGGCTCTGTGTCTCCTCTTGAATTGTAATCCCCACGTGCTGGGGGAGGAACCTCTTGGGAGGTGATTGGATCATGGGGGTGGTTCCCCATGCTCTTCTTGTGCTAGTGAGTGAGTTCTCACGAGATCTGATAGTTTTATAAGGGGCTCTTCCCCCTTTGCTCTTCTTTCTCTTGCCTCCTTGTGAAGAGAGGTGTGTTTCCTCTCGTTTCCACTGTGATTTTAAGTTTTCTGAGGCCTCCCCAACCATCTCAGCGGAACTGTAAGTGAATTAAACCTCTTTCCTTTATAAATCACCCAGTCACAGGTATTTCTTTATAGCAGTGTGAAAATGGACTAATATAGTTAGTGTATTGCTAAAGAACCCGATTTTAAGAACAGGATAGTCAGAAGTAGCTTTAGGGAACAGAAGTATGTGAGATAATTCCATTTAGTTTGTTAAAGCGTGGTTATTGGTCATTAGTGATCTTTGCAATCAATTTGGCTATTTTGGGGGGCTTTGTATAGTTTTACAAGATAAAAAATAGATTTATTGTGTAACAAAAACAAAATATTGTAAAATTCAAAGGTTAACTCGTTTATTTTTATATTTCTCTTTGAAACAAGTACCTAATCTGCAAGCTTTGCTTTCCTTCTAGAATTACCTGTCTTTAGTATCTCTTCTATCCACTGAGTAACTACTGAAATCCCAGGTAATCGAGTAAGACATGAATTAGCTAGCCTGCTTGTGGAACAGGTGCTCTGATTAAGCTTATTTTCTAGTTAAATCAGAATAAATCAGAAGCCTCTTTTATTTTATTCCTTATTGTCGACAATCTTCACAAAATTCATACATCTACTTTCTTGTCTTAGTGAATAGAGCAGAATGAACATAATTTCTCTTTTCATTTTGATGTGATAAGGTACACATGTGGGGCAGGGATTTGCATGGGATATGAATTCAACCTAGATTATCATTCAGATCGAATACATCTGATAACCTTAATTCAGGGGATCTTTCCAAAAAACAGAGCAGGGTCAATATTTAAAAAATCAATATGCTTAGTTGTGTTGCAGCCATTATTTGTGTTTATGTCATATAAATGATAAATTTATATAAAGCTCTGGAACACATAAAACAAGAGTTCTTCATACAAAACAAGATGACATTTTCTAAACCAAATTTGACTGGCTTATTTTTCAAAATATTCATAAATGATGCCAGTATTTTAAGACTAAGCAATATCTTTCTCTTCCCTAGAAATTTCTTCTGTTTTCTTTAATTTTTGTTGTATTGTTAATATCTCATTATGAATCTTGTTATTGAGATTTTAGGAACCTCCTTATCTGAATATCATTGTATTCACTCTGGTTCTAAAATTCCATGCTTCTGTATTTCTAGACAAGTTAGTAAGGGGTCAACTTTAGGCTAGCATTAAAGGTAATATGGACGGTGCTGAAGCAACTTCAAGTAGGTGATTACCATTACTCTTGGTCCCGAATGCTGTGGCGAACCTTTTGCACAATTGCTTTCAACTGACCTGTTTTCCCCGTGATAGATTTTCCCATTCCTCATCCCTACCCCAACACTCATTCACAACGCAAATAATTGCCTCCTAAAAAATCCGGGACCAGTATCTGAAACACAACAGGAAATACTAAAATGTATAATGCTTTAATTTTTTCCAATCATCCCCTATAATCTGTAAATGCAAAAAAAAACAAAAGTTACTTTTAATGCGATTTTAGAGGACCTCACAGAGGAGATACCTAGATAGAAGAGAGTTGAAACCAGCTGAGCCTGTTGAAACAAAGTAAAAGAGCTTTTAAATGACCAAGTGGTGACACCAAAGGAGATTAAAACTGCAAATGGATGTGGACCCTTAAGGTCTAGAAGAAAAACTGAAAAGGTTCGTGATTTACTGCTTTGAGGACAACGAGGCCAGGAGATGATTTATTCTCAATTTTTATTTGTATCTTGAAGAAAGACTCATTAGGTCAATATAAGTTTAAGCACAGTTTGTATTAAAGAGGAATAAAATTTGAATGTACCTATTAAACATCAAACTGAAGGGAAATTCTGCAAGTCATACAGTGCTCAAAGTTTGCTGGCTGACGTTGTGTGACTGACACTCTCCTGAAAGCTCACACAGTTTAATGAGTGTGTCTTCCTACATTCCACGTGGAAAGGAAAACAATAAATACCGAGTCCATTGTACTAAAAGTGTGCACTGGGAGCTGACCTATGCTCTTTTGTAAAATCAATTTGGCGCTCACTCTGTGTTCTCCTCCAACTGGACTTGTCTTATTAAATTGCATTTTATTTCCTTCCACCTCCACCACTTCCCTATTGTTCTCTCTACTGTGTCTGCCAATTACATGTGACCTTGCTGTTTTTACGAAGAAATCTTGCAGCCCTTTAACCTTTCAAAACTCAGGTATTCTCCCACACACACTAAGGCAATGGAAGCATGTTTTGGAATAATATACCAGATAGAGTGATAACTCTCAAGAGTGAGAAGTTATATTTGACCGTGATAGGTATAACATTTTAACATTAACTAGACCCATGCAATACCTGTGTACAAGTATTGAAAGTGATGTTTATAAATGAGTTCTCATCATAGTATTGCCTAAAAATTAGATCCTTTAAAAAAATTTTTCTTCAAACATATTTATTTGCACCTCTGTCACAAAAATGAGTTCACTGTCTCCTCCTTGTTACTAAGGGCTCTGGGTTAGTTATACAGCATGATTAATATTGATCCTGGGGGAGTAAAACTGTGCTTTTGTTGATAGAAAGTGAAGTTTATTTTTTTTATCTATAACTGTCAGTTTTTAAAGGTGAACAAACCCAGGTATTCAGATTCACATTGTTATTTTTTCTCTATTATGCCTTCTCAGTAGAAATATGTACTGAAATCTTGGTCTGAGTAAGGTCCTGTTATGGCACCTGCCACTTCAGTGCACTCTGGTACTTCACCATTTACTCTTAAAAAATGAAGATGGGATTTTGCTTATATTACTATCAAAATTCTTAAAACAACAACAAAATATGGTTTTGCTGAAGGCTTGGGCAGTTTGAAATGTGTTTAACCATTATTTAAAAGCTATACTGATGCTGTAAAAATCCTGGGCCATAGATAGGGTAAAGCTATTAATGTTAGAGAAGAGACAAAGAAGAGTGTGCATTTAAAAATAGAATGTTGAGGCAAATTAGTTTACCTATATACCATATGCAAATGTTTTGGATATTTTTCGTAAGTGTCCATCTGGGAAATCCTTTGTGTTGCTGATAATTTAACATGTTACTATCTCTGCTTTGACCTTTTTGAAAATACACTGGTTAAGAGGGACTAATGCTTTAAGATTAAGTTATTTTGATGTTTCAAGTTCACGTTATAGACTATTTTAAAATGGACCATTTTTGCTCAGTTAATGTTAAGTTATGAGTATTTGGGAGTTCAAAGAACAAACTGAATATATGAATTTCTTATCATGAAGGATACGGGAAATGATTAACAAGGCAAGATTTTACAGTGTCCTCTTTTTGGTTCTTGCTATAGACTGAATGTTTGCTTCCCCTGTCCCACCTCTTCAAATTTATATGTTAAAACTGAATCCTCAATGTAAGAGTATTTGCAGGTGGGGCCTTTGAGAGGTTATCGGGTCATGAGGGCAGAGTTCTCATGAATGGCATTAGTGCCCGTTTTTTAAAAAAGCCCCAGAGAAAATATGCTTTGATTCGGTGCTTTGATCAAGAACATTCCAGCCTTTCGAACTATGGAAAATAAATTTCTATTGTTTATAAGCTACTTAGTTTATGATAGTCTGTTACAGCAGCCTGAGCTAAGACAGTTTTGTTCAGTCAAAAACAAAAGAAAATTAAGAGCAGACTATGGGAATGAGGATGGTAAAAATAAATCAGAAAGGCAAACCCTTCGGAGAAAAATGATTCTGAAAGCTTTTCTCTGAAGCCCCAGAAAATGAATCAGTATGAGCTTTCCAATATTTCTATCAACAGCTCATATGCTGCTTAACTTCAAGTTCTCCTATACTGAGAATTCTAGAGACACACAGCAGCGTTTTCTGAACTGTGCAACCTAGTATATTTCTGGTGCAAGTGATCACTAACTATGGTTGCCTTACATCTTGATAATGCATGCGATTCTATGAAGCCTTGGTTTCTTTCTCCACAAACACACAGAAGTAACTCTATCAGCCAACTCAACATCCTCTGCTTTGCCCAAAACCTTTTTTTTTTTTTTTTTTTAGTTTTTATTCTTTTCTACTCCTCTTGAAGATATATTGTGTTGTTCCTTTCTGAAAATCTCACTGCCTTTGGAGACTGATTTTTCTGAATTACCTCCACAGGCTCCTCTTCATCTTGACATTTCCAAATTGTAGGTCCATGGGCCTACTCTGTTTTCTTTTTGTAGTCTTGTTCTTGAGATCTCTCTTTCTCTCTTTTCTCCTCTCTCCTACCCCTGCCTCTTTTCCCCTCTCTCCCTCTGGCTCTTTTTCTCTCTCCCTGCTTCTTTATTTTAACCACCTCTCTGTATTTTTAATCCCCCTTACAAGATCTAGGTCTTTTGTTTCTCAAGTATTTTTAAATGTCAAATGGGTACTTGCAAAGCAAAATATCCTCACTAAACTAATATTTTTCCTTTTAAAACTAGCTTATCTTCCTTACAGTTCTATTAAAAACAGATACTATTTGAATGTCTCATGCCCAAGATATCAGCCCCTCAACCCCCAAACGACACATACCTGCTGTATTGGATTGGGCTTCTGAGAAGCAAAGGCTGAGCCAGGAATTTGATATTGTGACTTACTGGAGGAGAGCTTGTCAGGAAATACCTGTAAAGACATGAGAGAAGGGAAAGGAGTGTAGTAAGAATGTGATACTAGGTAAAGAGGAGGAATGGATATGGTTTTGGAGCATAAACTAAACCATAGAACTGTTTTCCCTTTAACACAGGACTGGTCATTTGTGCCTTATTATTAACTATTAACTGACTATAGGCACCTTTAAAGATGGGGTGGGTAACTTCCCATGCTAGTTCACTCAATTCAGTGGAAGGCAAATTTCCTGTGACATGAGGCAGCTTTGAGCCTTTAGGGGATAATGCTCATGGTAGCTGATGGATGTGTGTACTGGTCACATAAATGGAATATGGATGAGCACCACAATGTCTGCTGCAACCACATACACACTTATCCTGTCTCAATTGTCTACTCCCATGATAGACATGAAATGTATCATTCTCAGTGCTACCACCAAAGTAATGACTTTTATTATATGTCACGTGGGCTTATATTTTACCACACTAATTGCTCTCTGTACTGAATCTTCTAAATCCATTCCTATTTTTTAAGTTCATGGCTATATGTGCAAGTTTGTTATATAGGTAAACTTAGGATATGGGGGTTTGTTGTACAGATTATTTCATCACTTGGGTATTAAGCCTAGTACCCACTAGTTATTTTTCCTCATCTTGTCCCTTGTCCTTTCCTCCACCCTATGATAGGCCCAGATGTGTGTTGTTTCCCCCCATGTGTCCATGTGTTCTCATCATTTAGCTCCCATTTAAAAGAACATGTCATATTTGTTTTATTGTTCTAGCCTTAGTTTGCTGAAGATAATGGTTTCCACCTTCATCCATGTTCCTGCAAAGGACATGATCTCACTTACTTTTGTAGCTGCATGGTATTCCATAATGTATATGTACCACATTTTCTTTATGTAATCTATCACTGGTGGGCATTTAGGTTGATTCCATGTCTTTCCTATTGTGAACAGTGCTGCAATGAACATATACATGCATGCATCTTTACAATACAACAATTTATATTCCTTTGAGTAATGGATTGCTGGGTGGAATGGTATTTTTGCTTTTAGGTCTTTGAGGAATTGCTACCCTGTCTTCCATGATGGTTGAGATAATTTACACTCCCACTAACATTGTACAAGAGTTCCTTTGTCTCTCCAACCTCACCAGCATGTTATTTTTTGACATTTTGATAATAGCCATTATGATTGGTGTGAGATGGTGTCTCATTGTGATTTTGATTTGCATTTCTCTAACGACCAGTGATGTTGGGTTTGTTTTCATGTTTGCTGGCTTCATGTAGGCCTTTTGAGAAGTGTCTTTTCATATCCTTGGCTCACTTTTTAATGGGGTTGTTTTTATCTTGTAAATTTAAGTTATTTATAGATGCTAGATATTGAACCCTTGTCAGATGCATAGTTTGCAAAAATTTTTCCCATTCTGTAGGTTCTGTTCACTCTGTTGATAGGCCTTTGCTTTGCAGAAACTCTTTAGTTCAATTAGATCCCATTTGTCTATTTTTGCTTTTGTTGCAACCGCTTTTGGTGTCTTCATTGTGAAATTTTTGCCCATTCTTATGTCCTGAATGCTACTGCCTAGAACATCTTCCAGAGTTTTTAGAGTTTTGGGTTTTACATTAAAGGCTTGATCCACCTTGAGTTGATTTTTGTATGTGGTGCAATGAAGGGGTCCAGTTTCAATCTTCTGCATATGGGTAGCCAGTTATCCCAGCACCATTTATCGAATAGAGAATCCTTTCCCCATTGCTTGTTTTTTGTCAGATATGTCCAAGATCAGATAGTTGTAGGCATGTGGTCTTATTTCTGGGTTCTCTATTCTTTTCCATTGGTCTATGTGTCTGTTTTTATACTAGTACAATGCTGTTTTGGTTACTGTGCTGTATAGTATAGTTTTTGTTGTTGTTGTTGTTTTGATTTTTTCATTTTCGTAGGTTTGGGGGGAATAGGAGGTGTTTGGTTACATGAATAATTTCGTGGTGATTTCTGAGATTTTGGTGTACCCATCAACCAAGCAGTATACAGTATACCCAATTTGTAGTCTTTCATCCCAAGTCCCCAAAGTTCATCGTATCATTCTTATGCCTTTGTGTCCTCAAAGCTTAGCTCCCACTTATGAGTGAGAATATACAATGTTTGGTTTTCCATTCTTGAGTTACTTAACTTAGAATAGTGGTCTCCAATTCATACCAGGTCACTGCAAATGCCATTATTTTGTTCCTTTTTATGGCTGACTAGCATTCCATGGTTGTGTGTGTGTGTGTGTGTGTGTGTATCAATTTGTTTATCCACTCATTGATTTATGGGCATTTGGGCTAGTTCCATATTTTGCAATTGCAAATTGTGCCACCATAAACGTGTGTGCAAGTATGTTTTTGTGTAATGGCTTCTTTTCCTTTGGGTAGAAACCCAGTAGTGGGATTGCTGATTCAAATGGTAGTTCTACATTTCGTTATTTAAGGAATCTCCACACTGTTTCCCATAGTGGTTGTACTAGTTTACATTCCCACCAGCAGTGTAAAAGTGCTCCCTTTTCTCCACATCCCCATCAACATCTATTTTTTTTTATTTTTTTGATTATGGCCATTCTTGCAGGAATAAGGTGGTATCACATCAGTTTTGATTTGCATTTCCTAGTGATGTTGAGCATTTTTCATATGTTTGTTTGCCATTTGCGTATCTTCTTTTGAGAATAGTCTATATAGCCCACTTTTTGATGAGATTTTTTTTCTTGCTTATTTATTTGAGTTCCTTGTAGATTCTGGATATTAGTCATTTGTCAGAAGTATAGATGGTAAGGATTTTCTCCCACTCTGTAGACTGTTTGTTTACTCTGCTGATTGTTTCTTTTGCTATGTAGAAGCTTTTTAGTTTAAGTCCCATGTATTTATTTTTGTTTTTGTTACATTTGCTTTTGGGTTCTTGGTCATGAAGTCTTGGCCTAAGCCAATGACTAAAAGGATTTCTCTGATGTTATCTTCTAGAATGTCTATTGTCTCAGGTCTTAGATTTAAGTCCTTGATCAATTGTGAGTTGATTTTTGTATGAGGTGAGAGGTGAGAATCTGGTTTCATTCTTCTACATATGGCTTGCCAGTTATCCCAGCACTATTTGTTGAACAGGGTGTCCTTTCCTCACTTTGTTTTTGTTTGCTTTGTCAAACATCAGTTGGCTGTAAGTATTTGGCTTTATTTCTGGGTTCTCTATTCTGTTCCATTGGTATATGTGCCTAGTTTCATACCAGTACCATGCTGTTTTGGTGACTATGGCCTTATAGTACAGTTTCAAGTCAGGTAATGTGGTGCCTCTAGATTTGTTATTTTTGCTTTGTCTTACTTTGGCTATTCAGGCCCTTTTTTGGTTCCATATGAGTTTTAGGATTGTTTTTTCTAGTTCTGTGAAGAATGATGGTGGTATTTTGATGGATATTGCATGGAATTTGTAGATTGCTTTTGGCAGTATCATCATTGTCACAATACTGATTCTACCCCTCCATGAGCATGGAATGTATTTCCATTTGTTTATGTCATCTATAGTTTCTTTCAGCCATATTTTGTAGTTTTCCTTGTAGAAGTCTTTCACCTCTTTTGTTAAGTATACTCCTAAGTATTTTACCTTTTTGCAGCTATTATAAGGGGTTAGGTTCTTGATTTGATTCTCATCGTTGTTGCTGTTTGGTGTATAGCAGAGCTACTGATTTCTGTACATTAATTTTGTATCCTGAAAGTTTGCTGAATTATCAGTTCTTGGAGCTTTTTGGATGAATGTTTTCTAGGTTTTCTAGGTATATAATCGTTATCAACAGCAAACAGTGACAGTTTGATGTTCTTGTTACCAAATTGGATGCCCTTTATTTCTTTCTCTTGCCTGGTGGCTCTGTCTAGGACTTTTAGTACTATGTTGAATAGAAGTGGTGAGAATGGGCATCTTTGTCTTGTTCAAGTTCTCAGGGTGAATGCTTTCAACTTTTCCCCATTCAATATTATGTTGGCTGTGGTTTTGTCATAGACAGCTTTTACTACATTAAGGTATGTCCCTTACTGCCAAGTTGACTAAGGGTTTTAATCATAAAGGGATGCTGGATTTTGTCAAATGCTTTTCCTGCATCTATTGAGATGATCACATGATTTTTATTTTGTTTGTTTTGTTTGAGATGGAGTCTTGCTCTGTCACCAGGCTGGAGTGCAGTGGTGTCATCTCGGCTAACTGCAACTTCCACCTCCCAGGTTCAAGTGATTCTCCTGCCTCAGGCTCCCAAGTAACTGGGACTACAGGTGTGTGCCACCATGCCCAGCTAAATTTTGTATTTTTAGTTGAGACGAGGTTTCACCATGTTGGCCAGGATGCTCTTATTCTCTTGACCTTGTGATCTGCCTGCCTCAGCCTCCCAAAGTGTTGGGATTATAGGCATGAGCCACCACGCCTGGCCATGATTATTTTTAATTCTGTTTGACTTGCAGATGTTAAACCATCCCTGAATCCCTGGTATGAAACTGACTTAATCATAATGGAATATCTTTTTGATATGCTGTTGGATTTAGTTAGCTAGTATTTTGTTGAGAATTTTTGCATCTATATTTATCAGGGATATTGGTCTGTAGTGGTTTGTTTGGTTGTTTTTTGTTTGTTTGGTTGTTATTTTCTTGTTTGTTTGTTGTTGTTGTTGTTGTTGTTGTTATGTCCTTTCCTGGTTTGTGTATTAGGGTAATACTGGCTTCATAGACTAATTTAGAGGGGATTTCTTCTTTCTGTATCTTTTGGAATAGTGTCAATAGGATTGGTACCAATTCTTCTTTGAATGTCTGATAGAATTTAGCTGTGAATCCATTTGGTCCTGGACTTTTTTTTTAATTAATTATTTTATTTTTTATTTTTATTTTATTTTATTATTATTTAAGTTTTAGGGTACATGTGCACAATGTGCAGGTTTGTTACATATGTATACATGTGCCATGTTGGTGTGCTGCACCCATTAACTCGTCATTTAGCATTAGGTATATCTCTTAATGCTATCCCTCCCCCCTACCCCAACCCACAACAGGCCCCGGTGTGTGATGTTCCCCTTCCTGTGTCCATGTGTTCTCATTGTTCAATTCCCACCTATGAGTGAGAACATGTGGTGTTTGGTTTTTTGTCCTTGTGATAGTTTACTGAGAATGATGGTATCCAGTTTCATCCATGTCCCTACAAAGGACATGAACTCATCATTTTTTATGGCTGCATAGTATTCCATGGTGTGTAGGTGCCACATTTTCTTAATCCAGTCTATCGTTGTTGGACATTTGGGTTGGTTCCAAGT